>NW_027182816.1:1317500-1322500 GCF_041146395.1 Eulemur rufifrons
GTTATGGGTAGGTTTAGGGTTTAGGGTTAGTGTTACCATTAGGGCTTAAGGTTAGGATTAGGCAGTAGGTTATATTTAGGGTTAGATCTAGGCGTTAGGGTAAGGGCTAGCGTTAGGGTTAAGAGATAGGATTAGGTTTAATGCTTATGATTAGGGTTAGGGTTTTGGGTTAAAGTAAGTGTTAGGGGTTAGGTTTAAGGATCAAAGGTTAGGGTTATTTTTAGCTGTAGTGTTAGGGTTAGGGATAAGGGATCCCATTAGCATTAAGGGTCTTCCTTACTGTAGGTTTAAGGGTTAGGCTTAAAGGTTCAGGTTAGGGTCAGTGTTAAGATTTAGGGTGAGGGTTAACGGTTAGGGTAAAGGTTAAGCGTTAGGGTTAGGGATTAGTGATTAGGATTTTTGGTTAGTGTTAGGGTTAGCGGTTAGGAGTTAGTGTTTTATGAAGGGGTATGGTTAGAATTAGGATTGGGGTTAGAGTTAGGGTGAGGTATAGGGGTTAGGTTTAGGGGTTAGTTTTAGGGTAAAAGGATAGGATTAGGGTTACGGGTTGGGCTTAGGTTTAGGGTTAAAGTTTACTGCTAGGGTTAGGGATAGGGTTCAGGGTTAGCTTTAGGGGTTCTGGTTAGGGTTAGGTGTTAGGTTAGTGTCAGCGTTAGGTCTAGTCGTGAGGGTAAGGTTTAGGGTTAGCTTTAAGAGCTAGGGTTAGGTTTAATGGTTAGGATTAGGATTAGGGTTAAGGGTTAGGGTAAGGCTTAGGGGTTAGGGTGAAGGTTTAGGGTTTTTGTTAGGCATAGCGTTGGGTTTAGAAGTAAGGGTTACTGTCAGTGTCAGGGTTGTAGGTAGGGTTACGGTTAGGGTTAGCGGTTTAGAATTAGGGTTAGGGATTAGGTGTCACAGTGATGACTAGGAGATAGGGTTAGAATTATGGGATAGGGGTTGTTCTCAAGAAATGGGTTATGCATTAACGTTAGGATAAGAGGTTAAAGTTAGGCGCACGGTGAGGTTTACGTGTTAAGGGGAGAAATAGGAACAGGGTTGGGTGTTATGTTCAGGGTTAGGGTTATCTGTTAAAGGTATTGTTTATGCTTAGCGCACGGTCCCTGTCTGCATTGGGCGGGCGGGGGGAGTTTAGAGGACTGGGATTGTACCCGGGAACCCACTCTATCATACTCTGGGTATGAGCCCGTGGGTTTCATGCAGGACGCAGAGGTAGAGCCTCCTTTCACGCATGGCATGGGAGGATTGCAGGCTTTCTAAACTCTAAGAAAGCAAGAAGTCTGAGAATTAGATTTAGGGTTAGGATTCTGGTTAGGGTTAAGGATGAAGTTTAGTGTTAGGGTGAGGGCTTAGGGTTAGGGATTAGGGTTAGGGTTAAAGGTTACTCTTAGGTTTAATGGTTACACTTTGGTATAGGGTTGAGGTTTACCGTTAGGGTTAAGATGAGGGGTTAGGGTTTGGTACAGGGTTAGGGTTAAGTGTTAGGTTTAGGGTTGAAGATTCGGATTAGGGTTAGGATTAAAGGTTAGCATGAGAGTTAACGCTTAGGGTTAAGGTTAAGAGTTAGGGTTTAAGGCCGGGCGCGGTGGCTCACGCCTGCAATCCTAGCACTCTGGGAGGCCGAGGCGGGTGGATTGCTCAAGGTCAGGAGTTCGAGACCAGCCTGAGCGAGACCCCGTCTCTACTAAAAATAGAACGACATTATATGGACAACTAAAAATCTATATAGAAAAAATTAGCCGGGCATAGTGGCGCATGCCTGTAGTCCCAGCTTCTCGGGAGGCTGAGGCAGTAGGATCGCTTAAGCCGAGGAGTCTGAGGTTGCTGTGAGCTAAGCTGACGCCACGGCACTCACTCTAGCCTGGGCAACAAAGTAAGACTCTGTCTCAACAAAAAAAAAAAAAAAAAAAGAGTTAGGGTTTAGGGTTAGGGTTAGGGTTAGGGTTAGTTTTAGGGTTGGAGTTATGAGCTACGCTTTGTGTTAGAGGTTAGGGTTAGGTTTACTGGTCACGGTTAGGGTTACGTTTAGGGGGTAGCATTAGGGTTAGGGTTAGGGATAAGGGATAGGATTAGGGATAAGTGTTGGGCTTAGGGTTAGGGTTTAGTGTTAGGGTTAGCATTAAGGATTAGGGTTAGGGTCAGGGTTAAATGCTTGGGTGCGGGTAATGGTTAGGGTCAGGGTTAAGGTTCACGGATAGGGTTAGTGTTAAGGGTTATGGGTAGGTTTAGGGTTCAGGGTTAGAGTTAGCATTAGGGCTTAAGGTTAGGATTAGGCGGTAGGTTAGACTTAGGGTTAGATCTAGGCGTTAGGGTAAGGGCTAGCGTTAGGGTTAAGAGATAGGGTTAGGTTTAATGCTTAGGATTAGGGTTAGGGTTTGGGGTTAAAGTAAGTGTTAGGGGTTAGGTTTAAGGATGAAAGGTTACTGTTATTTTTAGCTGTAGTGTTAGGGTTAGGGATAAGGGATCCCATTAGCATTAAGGGTGTTCCTTACTGTAGGATTAAGGGTTAGGCTTAGAGTTAAAGGTTAAGGTTAGGGTCAGTGTTGAGATTTAGAGTGAGGGTTAACAGTTAGAGTAAAGGTTAAGCCTTAGGGTTAGGGATTAGTGATTAGGCTTTTTGGTTAGTGTTAGGGTTAGCGGTTAGGAGTTAGTGTTTTATGAAGGGGTATGGTTAGAATTAGGATTGGGGTTAGATTTAGGGTGAGGTTTATGTGTTAGGTTTAGGGGTTAGTTTTAGGGTAAAAGGATAGGATTAGGGTTACGGGTTGGGCTTAGGTTTAGGGTTAAAGTTTACTGCTAGGGTTAGGGATAGGGTTCAGGGTTAGCTTTAGGGGTTCTGGTTAGGGTTAGGTGTTAGGTTAGTGTCAGGGTTAGGTCTAGTCGTGAGGGTAAGGTTTAGGGTCAGCTTTAAGAGCTAGGGTTAGGTTTAATGGTTAGGATTAGGATTAGGGTTAAGGGTTAGGGTAAGGCTTAGGGGTTAGGGTGAAGGGTTAGGGTCAAGGGTTAGGGTTTTTGTTAGGCATAGCGTTGGGGTTAGAAGTAAGGGTTACTGTCAGTGTTAGGGTTGTAGGTAGGGTTACGGTTAGGGTTAGTGATTTAGAATTAGGGTTAGGGATTAGGTGTCACAGTGATGACTAGGAGATAGGGTTAGAATTATGGGATAGGGGTTGTTCTCAGGAAATGGGTTATGCATTAACGTTAGGATAAGAGGTTAAAGTTAAGCGCACGGTGAGGTTTACGTGTTAAGGGGAGAAATAGGAACAGGGTTGGGTGTTATGTTCAGGGTTAGGGTTATCTGTTAAAGGTATTGTTTATGCTTAGCGCACGGGCCCTGTCTGCATTGGGCGGGCGGGGGGAGTTTAGGGGGCTGGGATTGTACCCAGGAACCCACTCTATCATACTCTGGGTATGGGCCCGTGGGTTTCATGCAGGACGCAGTGGTAGAGCCTCCTTTCACGCATGGCATGGGAGGATTGCAGGCTTTCTAAACTCTAAGAAAGCAAGAAGTCTGAGAATTAGATTTAGGGTTAGGATTCTGGTTAGGGTTAAGGATGAAGTTTAGTGTTAGGGTGAGGGCTTAGGGTTAGGGATTAGTGTTAGGGTTAAAGGTTACCCTTAGGTTTAACGGTTACACTTTGGTTTAGGGTTGAGGTTTACGGTTAGGGTTAAGATGAGGGGTTAGGGTTTGGTACAGGGTTAGGGTTATGTGTTAGGTTTAGGGTTGAAGATTAGGATTAGGGTTAGGATTAAAGGTTAGCGTGTGAGTTAACGCTTAGGGTTAAGGTTAAGAGTTAGGGTTTAGGGTTAGGGTTAGGGTTAGTTTTAGAGTTACAGTTATGTGCTATGGTTTGTGTTAGAGGTTAGGGTTAGGTTTACTGGTCACGGCTAGGGTTAGGTTTAGGGGGTAGCATTAGGGTTAGGCTTATGGTTAGGGTTAAGGGACAGGATTAGGGATAAGTGTTGGGCTTAGGGTTAGGGTTTAGTGTTAGGGATATCATTAAGGATTAGGGGTAGGGTCAGGGTTAAATGCTTGGTTTCGGGTAATGGTTAGGGTCAGGGTTAAGGTTCACGGATAGGGTTAGTGTTAAGGGTTACGGGTAGGTTTAGGGTTCAGGGTTAGAGTTAGCATTAGGGCTTAAGGTTAGGATTAGGCGGTAGGTTAGATTTAGGGTTAGATCTAGGCGTTAGGGTAAGGGCTAGCGTTAGGGTTAAGAGATAGGGTTAGGTTTAATGCTTAGGATTAGGATTAGGGTTTTGGGTTAAAGTAAGTGTTAGGGGTTAGGTTTAAGGATCAAAGCTTAGGGTTATTTTTAGCTGTAGTGTTAGGGTTAGGGATAAGGGATCCCATTAGCATTAAGGGTCTTCCTTACTGTAGGGTTAAGGGTTAGGCTTAGAGTTAAAGGTTAAGGTTAGGGTCAGTGTTAAGATTTAGGGTGAGGGTTAACGGTTAGGGTAAAGGTTAAGCGTTAGGGTTAGGGATTAGTGATTAGGGATTTTGGTTAGTGTTAGGGTTAGCGGTTAGGAGTTAGTGTTTTATGAAGGGGTATGGTTAGAATTAGGATTGGGGTTAGAGTTAGGGTGAGGTATAGGGGTTAGGTTTAGGGGTTAGTTTTAGGGTTAAAGGATAGGATTAGGGTTGCGGGTTGGGCTTAGGTTTAGGGTTAAAGTTTACTGCTAGGGTTAGGGATAGGTTTCAGGGTTAGCTTTAGGGGTTCTGGTTAGGGTTAGGTGTTAGGTTAGTGTCAGGGTTAGGTCTAGTCGTGAGGGTAAGGTTTAGGGTTAGCTTTAAGAGCTAGGGTTAGGTTTAACGGTTAGGATTAGGATTAGGGTTAAGGGTTAGGGTAAGGCTTAGGGGTTAGGGTGAAGGGATAGGGTCAAGGGTTAGGGTTTTTGTTAGGCATAGCGTTGGGGTTAGAAGTAAGGGTTACTGTCAGTGTTAGGGTTGTAGGTAGGGTTACGGTTAGGGTTAGCGGTTTAGAATTAGGGTTAGGGATTAGGTGTCA
>NW_027182816.1:1340000-1352500 GCF_041146395.1 Eulemur rufifrons
AAGGGTTAGGGTCAAGGGTTAGGGTTGTTGTTAGGCATAGCGTTGGGGTTAGAAGTAAGGGTTACTGTCAGTGTTAGGGTTGTAGGTAGGGTTACGGTTAGGGTTAGCGGTTTAGAATTAGGGTTAGGGATTAGGTGTCACAGTGATGACTAGGAGATAGGGTTAGAATTATGGGATAGGGGTTGTTCTCAGGAAATGGGTTTGCATTAACGTTAGGATAAGAGGTTAAAGTTAGGCGCACGGTGAGGTTTACGTGTTAAGGGGAGAAATAGGAACAGGGTGGGTGTTATGTTCAGGGTTAGGGTTATCTGTTAAAGGTATTGTTTATGCTTAGCGCACGGGCCCTGTCTGCATTAGGCGGGCGGGGGGAGTTTAGGGGGCTGGGATTGTAGCCGGGAACTCAATCTATCATACTCTGGGTATGGGCCCGTGGGTTTCATGCAGGACACAGTGGTAGAGCCTCCTTTCACGCATGGCATGGGAGGATTGCAGGCTTTCTAAACTCTAAGAGAGCAAGAAGTCTGAGAATTAGATTTAGGGTTAGGATTATGGTTAGGGTTAAGGATGAAGTTTAGTGTTAGGGTGAGGGCTTAGGGTTAGGGCTTAGGGTTAGGGTTAAAGGATACTCTTAGGTTTAACGGTTACACTTTGGTTTAGGGTTGAGGTTTACGGTTAGGGTTAAGATGAGGGGTTAGGGTTTGGTACAGGGTTAGGGTTAAGTGTAAGGTTTAGGGTTGAAGATTAGGATTAGGGTTAGGATTATAGGATAGCGTGAGAGTTAACGCTTAGGGTTATGGTTAAGAGTTAGGGTTTAGGGTTAGGTTTAGGGTTAGCGTTAGTTTTAGGGTTAGAGTTATGTGCTATGGTTTGTGTTAGAGGTTAGGGTTAGGTTTACTGGTGACGGTTAGGGTTACGTTTAGGGGTTAGCATTAGGGTTAGGGTTTGGGTTAGGGTTAAGGGATAGGATTACGGTTAAGTGTTGGCCTTAAGGTTAGGGTTTAGTGTTACGGTTATCACTAAGGACTAGGGGTAGGGTCAGGGTTAAATGCCTGGGTGCGGGTAATGGTTAGGGTCAGGGTTAAGGTTCACGGATAGGGTTAGTGTTAAGGGTTACGGGTAGGTTTAGGGTTCAGGGTTAGAGTTAGCATTAGGGCTTAAGGTTAGGATTAGGCGGTAGGTTCGATTTAGGGTTAGATCTAGGCATTAGGGTAAGGGCTAGCGTTAGGGTTAAGAGATAGGGTTAGGTTTAATGCTTAGGATTAGGGTTAGGGTTTGGGGTTAAAGTAAGTGTTAGGGGTTAGGTTTAAGGATGAAAGGTTACTGTTATTTTTAGCTGTAGTGTTAGGGTTACGGAAAAGGGATCCCATTAGCATTAAGGGTCTTCCTTACTGTAGGGTTAAGGGTTAGGCTTAGAGTTAAAGGTTAAGGTTAGGGTCAGTGTTAAGATTTAGGGTGAGGGTTAACGGTTAGGGTAAAGGTTAAGCGTTAGGGTTAGGGATTAGTGATTAGGGTTTTTGGTTAGTGTTAGGGTTAGCGATTAGGAGTTAGTGTTTTATGAAGGGGTATGGTTAGAATTAGGATTGGGGTTAGAGTTAGGGTGAGGTATAGGGGTTAGGTTTAGGGGTTAGTTTTAGGGTAAAAGGATAGGATTAGGGTTACGGGTTGGGCTTAGGTTTAGGGTTAAAGTTTACTGCTAGGGTTAGGGATAGGGTTCCGGGTTAGCTTTAGGGGTTCTGGTTAGGGTTAGGTGTTAGGTTAGTGTCAGGGTTAGGTCTAGTCGTGAGGGTAAGGTTTAGGGTTAGCTTTAAGAGCTAGGGTTAGGTTTAATGGTTAGGATTAGGATTAGGGTTAAGGGTTAGGGTAAGGCTTAGGGGTTAGGGTGCAGGGTTATGGTTTTTTTAGGCATAGCGTTGGGGTTAGAAGTAAGGGTTACTGTCAGTGTCAGGGTTGTAGGTAGGGTTACGGTTAGGGTTAGCGGTTTAGAATTAGGGTTAGGGATTAGGTGTCACAGTGATGACTAGGAGATAGGGTTAGAATTATGGGATAGGGGTTGTTCTCAGGAAATGGGTTATGCATTAACGTTAGTATAAGAGGTTAAAGTTAGGCGCACGGTGAGGTTTACGTGTTAAGGGGAGAAATAGGAACAGGGTTGGGTGTTATGTTCAGGGTTAGGGTTATCTGTTAAAGGTTTTGTTTATGCTTAGTGCACGGGCCCTGTCTGCATTAGGCGGGCGGGGGGAGTTTAGGGGGCTGGGATTGTACCCGGGAACCCACTCTATCATACTCTGGGTATGGGCCCGTGGGTTTCATGCAGGACACAGTGGTAGAGCCTCCTTTCACGCATGGCATGGGAGGATTGCAGGCTTTCTAAACTCTAAGAAAGTAAGAAGTCTGAGAATTAGATTTAGGGTTAGGATTATGGTTAGGGTTAAGGATGAAGTTTAGTGTTAGGGTGAGGGCTTAGGGTTAGGGCTTAGGGTTAGGGTTAAATGTTACTCTTAGGTTTAACGGTTCCACTTTGGTTTAGGGTTGAGGTTTACGGTTAGGGTTAAGATGAGGGGTTAGGGTTTGGTACAGGGTTAGGGTTAAGTGTTAGGTTTAGGGTTGAAGATTAGGATTAGGGTTAGGATTAAAGGTTAGCGTGAGAGTTAACGCTTAGGTTTAAGGTTAAGAGTTAGGGGTTAGGGTTAGGTTTAGGGTTCGTTTTAGGGTTAGAGTTATGTGCTATGGTTTGTGTTAGAGGTTAGGGTTAGGTTTACTGGTCACGGTGAGGGTTACGTTTAGGGGTTAGCATTAGGGTTAGGGTTAAGGGATAGGATTAGGGTTAAGTGTTGGGCGTAGGGTGAGGGTTTAGTGTTAGGGTTATCATTAAGGGTTAGGGGTAGGGTCAGGGTTAAATGCTTGGGTGCGGGTAATGGTTAGGGTCAGGGTTAAGGTTCACGGATAGGGTTAGTGTTAAGGGTTACGGGTAGGTTTAGGGTTCAGGGTTAGAGTTAGCATTAGGGCTTAAGGTTAGGATTAGTCGGTAGGTTCGATTTAGGGTTAGATCTAGGCGTTAGGGTAAGTGCTAGCGTTAGGGTTCAGAGATAGGGTTAGGTTTAATGCTTAGGATTAGGGTTAGGGTTTGGGGTTAAAGTAAGTGTTAGGGGTTAGGTTTAAGGATCAAAGGTTAGGGTTATTTTTAGCTGTAGTGTTATGGTTAGGGATAAGGGATCCCATTAGCATTAAGGGTCTTCCTTACTGTAGGGTTAAGGGTTAGGCTTAGAGTTAAAGGTTAAGGTTAGGGTCAGTGTTAAGATTTAGGGTGAGGGTTAACGGTTAGGGTAAAGGTTAAGCGTTAGGGTTAGGGATTAGTGATTAGGGTTTTTGGTTAGTGTTAGGGTTAGCGGTTAGGAGTTAGTGTTTTATGAAGGGGTATGGTTAGAATTAGGATTGGGGGTTAGAGTTAGGGTGAGGTATAGGGGTTAGGTTTAGGGGTTAGTTTTAGGGTAAAAGGATAGGATTAGGGTTACGGGTTGGGCTTAGGTTTAGGGTTAAAGTTTACTGCTGGGGTTAGGGATAGGGTTCCGGGTTAGCTTTAGGGGTTCTGGTTAGGGTTAGGTGTTAGGTTAGTGTCAGGGTTAGGTCTA
Source organism: Eulemur rufifrons (assembly GCF_041146395.1). Taxonomy (NCBI): domain Eukaryota; kingdom Metazoa; phylum Chordata; class Mammalia; order Primates; family Lemuridae; genus Eulemur; species Eulemur rufifrons. The sequence continues at coordinate 1,343,630 of NW_027182816.1, forward strand.
GTCGTGAGGGTAAGGTTTAGGGTTAGTTTAAGAGCTAGGGTTAGGTTTAATGGTTAGCATTAGGATTAGGGTTAAGGGTTAGGGTAAGGCTTAGGGGTTAGGATGAAGGGTTAGGGTAAAGGGTTAGGGTTTTTGTTAGGCATAGCATTGGGGTTAGAAGTAAGGGTTACTGTCAGTGTTAGGGTTGTAGGTAGGGTTACGGTTAGGGTTAGCGGTTTAGAATTAGGGTTAGGGATTAGGTGTCACAGTGATGACTAGGAGATAGGGTTAGAATTATGGGATAGGGGTTGTTCTCAGGAAATGGGTTATGCATTAACGTTAGGATAAGAGGTTAAAGTTAGGCGCACGGTGAGGTTTACGTGTTAAGGGGAGAAATAGGAACAGGGTTGGGTGTTATGTTCAGGGTTAGGGTTATCTGTTAAAGGTATTGTTTATGCTTAGCGCACGGGCCCTGTCTGCATTAGGCGGGCGGGGGGACTTTAGGGGGCTGGGATTGTAGCTGGGAACCCACTCTATCATACTCTGGGTATGGGCCCGTGGGTTTCATGCAGGACACAGTGGTAGAGCCTCCTTTCACGCATGGCATGGGAGGATTGCAGGCTTTCTAAACTCTAAGAGAGCAAGAAGTCTGAGAATTAGATTTAGGGTTAGGATTATGGTTAGGGTTAAGGATGAAGTTTAGTGTTAGGGTGAGGGCTTAGGGTTAGGGATTAGGGTTAGGGTTAAAGGTTACTCTTAGGTTTAACGGTTACACTTTGGTTTAGGGTTGAGGTTTACGGTTAGGGTTAAGATGAGGGGTTAGGATTTGGTACAGGGTTAGGGTTAAGTGTTAGGTTTAGGGTTGAAGATTAGGATTAGGGTTAGGATTAAAGGTTAGCGTGAGAGTTAATGCTTAGGGTTAAGCTTAAGTGTTCGGGGTTAGGGTTAGGTTTAGGGTTCGTTTTAGGGTTAGAGTTATGTGCTATGGTTTGTGTTAGAGGTTAGGGTTAGGTTTACTGGTCACGGTTAGGGTTAGGTTTAAGGGTTAGCATTAGGGTTAGGGTTAAGGGACAGGATTAGGGTTAAGTGTTGGGCGTAGGGTGAGGGTTTAGTGTTAGGGTTATCATTAAGGATTAGGGGTAGGGTCAGGGTTAAATGCTTGGGTGCGGGTAATGGTTAGGGTCAGGGTTAAGGTTGACGGATAGGGTTAGTGTTAAGGGTTACGGGTAGGTTTAGGGTTCAGGGTTAGAGTTAGCATTAGGGCTTAGGGTTAGGATCAGGCGGTAAGTTCGATTTAGGGTTAGATCTAGGCGTTAGGGTAAAGGCTAGCGTTAGGGTTAAGAGATAGGGTTAGGTTTAATGCTTAGGATTAGGGTTAGGGTTTGGGGTTAAAGTAAGTGTTAGGGGTTAGGTTGAAGGATCAAAGGTTAGGGTTATTTTTAGCTGTAGTGTTAGGGTTAGGGATAAGGGATCCCATTAGCATTAAGGGTCTTCCTTACTGTAGGGTTAAGGGTTAGGCTTAGAGTTAAAGGTTAAGGTTAGGGTCAGTGTTAAGATTTGGGGTGAGGGTTAACGGTTAGGGTAAAGGTTAAGCGTTAGGGTTAGGGATTAGTGATTAGGGTTTTTGGTTAGTGTTAGGGTTAGCGGTTAGGAGTTAGTGTTTTATGAAGGGGTATGGTTAGAATTAGGATTGGGGTTAGAGTTAGGGTCAGGTATAGGGGTTAGGTTTAGGGTAAAAGGATAGGATTAGGGTTACGGGTTGGGCTTAGGTTTAGGGTTAAAGTTTACTGCTAGGGTTAGGGATAGGGTTCAGGGTTAGCTTTAGGGGTTCTGGATAGGGATAGGTGTTAGGTTAGTGTCAGGGTTAGGTCTAGTCGTGAGGGTAAGGTTTCGGGTTAGCTTTAAGAGCTAGGGTTAGGTTTAATGGTTAGGATTAGGATTAGGGTTAAGGGTTAGGGTAAGGCTTAGGGGTTAGGGTGAAGGGTTAGGGTCAAGGGTTAGGGTTTTTGTTAGGCATAGCGTTGGGGTTAGATGTAAGGGTTACTGTCAGTGTTAGGGTTGTAGGTAGGGTTACGGTTAGGGTTAGCGGTTTAGAATTAGGGTTAGGGATAAGGTGTCACAGTGATGACTAGGAGATAGGGTTAGAATTATGGGATAGGGGTTGTTCTCAGGATATGGGTTATGCATTAACGTTAGGATAAGAGGTTAAAGTTAGGCGCACGGTGAGGTTTACGTGTTAAGGGGAGAAATAGGAACAGGATTGGGTGTTACGTTCAGGGTTAGGGTTATCTGTTAAAGGTATTGTTTATGCTTAGCGCACGGGCCCTGTCTGCGTTAGGCGGGCGGGGGGAGTTTAGGGGGCTGGGATTGTACCCGGGAACCCACTCTATCATACTCTGGGTATGGGCGTGTGGGTTTCATGCAGGACACAGTGGTAGAGCCTCCTTTCACGCATGGCATGGGAGGATTGCAGGCTTTCTAAACTCTAAGAAAGCAAGAAGTCTGAGAATTAGATTTAGGGTTAGGGTTCTGGTTAGGGTTAAGGATGAAGTTTAGTGTTAGGGTGAGGGCTTAGGGTTAGGGATTAGGGTTAGGGTTAAAGGTTACTCTTAGGTTTAACGGTTACACTTTGGTTTAGGGTTGAGGTTTACGGTTAGGGTTAAGATGAGGGGTTAGGGTTTGGTACAGGGTTAGGGTTAAGTGTTAGGTTTAGGGTTGAAGATTAGGATTAGGGTTAGGATTAAAGGTTAGCGTGAGAGTTAACGCTTAGGGTTAAGGTTAAGAGTTAGGGTTTAGGGTTACCGTTAGGGTTAGTTTTAGGGTTAGAGTTATGTGCTATGGTTTGTGTTAGAGGTTAGGGTTAGGTTTACTGGTCACGGTTAGGGTTACGTTTAGGGGGTAGCATTAGGGTTAGGGTTAGGGTTAAGGGATAGGATTAGGGATAAGTGTTGGGCTTAGGGTTAGGGTTTAATGTTAGGGTTATCATTAAGGATTAGGGGAAGGGTCTGGGTTAAATGCTTGGGTGCGGGTCATCGTTAGGGTCAGGGTTAAGGTTCACGGATAGGGTTAGTGTTAAGGGTTACGGGTAGGTTTAGGGTTCAGGGTTAGAGTTAGCATTAGGGCTTAAGGTTAGGATTAGGCGGTAGGTTCGATTTAGGGTTAGATCTAGGCGTTAGGGTAAGGGCTAGCGTTAGGGTTAAGAGACAGGGTTAGGTTTAATGCTTAGGATTAGGGTTAGGGTTTGGGGTTAAAGTAAGTGTTAGGGGTTAGGTTTAAGGATCCAAGGTTAGGGTTATTTTTAGCTGTAGTGTTAGGGTTAGGGATAAGGGATCCCATTAGCATTAAGGGTCTTCCTTATTGTAGGCTTAAGGGTTAGGCTTAGAGTTAAAGGTTAAGGTTAGGGTCAGTGTTAAGATTTAGGGTGAGGGTTAACGGTTAGGGTAAAGGTTAAGCGTTAGGGTTAGGTATTACTGATTAGGGTTTTTGGTTAGTGTTAGGGTTAGCGGTTAGGAGTTAGTGTTTTATGAAGGGGTATGGTTAGAATTAGGATTGGGGTTAGAGTTAGGGTGAGGTATAGGGGTTAGGTTTAGGGGTTAGTTTTAGGGTAAAAGGATAGGATTAGGGTTACGGGTTGGGCTTAGGTTTAGGGTTAAAGTTTACTGCTAGGGTTAGGGATAGGGTTCCGGGTTAGCTTTAGGGGTTCTGGTTAGGGTTAGGTGTTAGGTTAGTGTCAGGGTTAGGTCTAGTCGTGAGGGTAAGGTTTAGGGTTAGCTTTAAGAGCTAGGGTTAGGTTTAATGGTTAGGATTAGGATTAGGGTTAAGGGTTAGGGTAAGGCTTAGGGGTTAGGGTGAAGGGTTAGGGTTTTTATTAGGCATAGCGTTGGGTTTAGAAGTAAGGGTTACTGTCAGTGTTAGGGTTGTAGGTAGGGTTACGGTTAGGGTTAGCGGTTTAGAATTAGGGTTAGGGATTAGGTGTCACAGTGATCACTAGCAGATAGGGTTAGAATTATGGGATAGGGGTTGTTCTCAGGAAATGGGTTATGCATTAACGTTAGGATAAGAGGTTAAAGTTAGGCGCACGGGGAGGTTTACGTGTTAAGGGGAGAAATAGGAACAGGGTTGGGTGTTATGTTCAGCGTTAGGGTTATCTGTTAAAGGTATTGTTTATGCTTAGCGCACGGGCCCTGTCTGCATTGGGCGGGCGGGGGGAGTTTAGGGGACTGGGATTGTACCCGGGAACCCACTCTATCATACTCTGGGTATGAGCCCGTGGGTTTCATGCAGGACGCAGAGGTAGAGCCTCCTTTCACGCATGGCATGGGAGGATTGCAGGCTTTCTAAACTCTAAGAAAGCAAGAAGTCTGAGAATTAGATTTAGGGTTAGGATTATGGTTAGGGTTAAGGATGATATTTAGTGTTATGGTGAGGGCTTAGCGTTAGGGATTAGGGTTAGGGTTAAAGGTTACTCTTAGGTTTAATGGTTACACTTTGGTATAGGGTTGAGGTTTACCGTTAGGGTTAAGATGAGGGGTTAGGGTTTGGTACAGGGTTAGGATTAAATGTTAGGTTTAGGGTTGAAGATTAGGATTAGGGTTAGGATTAAAGGTTAGCGTTACAGTTAACGCTTAGGGTTAAGGTTAAGAGTTAGGGGTTAGGGTTAGGTTTAGGGTTCGTTTTAGGGTTAGAGTTATGTGCTATGGTTTGTGTTAGAGGTTAGGATTAGGTTTACTGGTCACGGTGAGGGTTACGTTTAGGGGTTAGCATTAGGGTTAGGGTTAAGGGACAGGATTAGGGTTAAGTGTTGGGAGTAGGGTGAGGGTTTAGTGTTAGGGTTATCATTAAGGATTAGGGGTAGGGTCAGGGTTAAATGCTTGGGTGCGGGTAATGGTTAGTGTCAGGGTTAAGGTTCACGGATAGGGTCAGTGTTAAGGGTTACGGGTAGGTTTAGGGTTCAGGGTTAGAGTTAGCATTAGGGCTTAAGGTTAGGATTAGGCGGTAGGTTCGATTTAGGGTTAGATCTAGGCGTTAGGGGAAGGTCTAGCGTTAGGGTTAAGAGATAGGGTTAGGTTTAATGCTTAGGATTAGGGTTAGGGTTTGGGGTTAAAGTAAGTGTTAGGGGTTAGGTTTCAGGATCAAAGGTTAGGGTTATTTTTAGCTGTAGTGTTAGGGTTAGGGATAAGGGATCCCATTAGCATTAAGGGTCTTCCTTACTGTAGGGATAAGGGTTAGGCTTAGAGTTAAAGGTTAAGGTTAGGGTCAGTGTTAAGATTTAGGGTGAGGGTTAACGGTTAGGGTAAAGGTTAAGCGTTAGGGTTAGGGATTAGTGATTAGGGATTTTGGTTAGTGTTAGGGTTAGCGGTTAGGAGTTAGTGTTTTATGAAGGGGTATGGTTAGAATTAGGATTGGGGTTAGAGTTAGGGTGAGGTATAGGGGTTAGGTTTAGGGGTTAGTTTTAGGGTAAAAGGATAGGATTAGGGTTACGGGTTGGGCTTAGGTTTAGGGTTAAAGTTTACTGCTAGGGTTAGGGATAGGGTTCAGGCTTAGCTTTAGGGGTTCTGGTTAGTGTTAGGTGTTAGGTTAGTGTCAGGGTTAGGTCTAGTCGTGAGGGTAAGGTTTAGGGTTAGCTTTAAGAGCTAGGGTTAGGTTTAATGGTTAGGATTAGGATTAGGGTTAAGGGTTAGGGTAAGGCTTAGGGGTTAGGGTGAAGGGTTAGGGTCAAGGGTTAGGGTTTTTGTTAGGCATAGCGTTGGGGTTAGAAGTAAGGGTTACTGTCAGTGTCAGGGTTGTAGGTAGGGTTACGGTTAGGGTTAGCGGTTTAGAATTAGGGTTAGGGATTAGGTGTCACAGTGATGACTAGGAGATAGGGTTAGAATTATGGGATGGGGTTGTTCTCAGGAAATGGGTTATGCATTAAGGTTAGGATAAGAGGTTAAAGTTAGGCGCACGGGGAGGTTTACGTGTTAAGGGGAGAAATAGGAACAGGGTTGGGTGTTATGTTCAGGGTTAGGGTTATCTGTTAAAAGTATTGTTTATGCTTAGCGCACGGGCCCTGTCTGCATTGGGCGGGCGGGGGGAGTTTAGGGGGCTGGGATTGTACCCGGGAACCCACTCTATCATACTCTGGGTATGGGCCTGTGGGTTTCATGCAGGACACAGTGGTAGAGCCTCCTTTCACGCATGGCATGGGAGGATTGCAGGCTTTCTAAACTCTAAGAAAGCAAGAAGTCTGAGAATTAGATTTAGGGTTAGGATTATGGTTAGGGTTAAGGATGAAGTTTAGCGTTAGGGTGAGGGCTTAGGTTTAGGGATTAGGGTTAGGGTTAAAGGCTACTCTTAGGTTTAACGGCTACACTTTGGTTTAGGGTTGAGGTTTACGGTTAGGGTTAAGATGAGGGGTTAGGGTTTGGTACAGGGTTAGGGTTAAGTGTAAGGTTTAGGGTTGAAGATTAGGATTAGGGTTAGGATTATAGGATAGCGTGAGAGTTAACGCTTAGGGTTAAGGTTAAGAGTTAGGGTTTAGGGTTAGGTTTAGGGTTAGGGTTAGTTTTAGGGTTAGAGTTATGTGCTATGGTTTGTGTTAGAGGTTAGGGTTAGGTTTACTGGTGACGGTTAGGGTTATGTTTAGGGGTTAGCATTAGGGTTAGGGTTAGGGTTAGGGTTAAGGGATAGGATTACGGTTAAGTGTTGGCCTTAGGGTTAGGGTTTAGTTTTAGGGTTATCATTAAGGACTAGGGGTAGGGTCAGGGTTAAATGCTTGGGTGCGGGTAATGGTTAGGGTCAGGGTTAAGGTTCACGGATAGGGTTAGTGTTTAGGGTTACGGGTAGGTTTAGGGTTCAGGGTTAGAGTTAGCATTAGGGCTTAAGGTTAGGATTAGGCGGTAGGTTCGATTTAGGGTTAGATCTAGGCGTTCGGGTAAGGGCTAGCGTTAGGGTTAAGAGATAGGGTTAGGTTTAATGCTTAGGATTAGGGTTAGGGTTTGGGGTTAAAGTAAGTGTTAGGGGTTAGGTTCAAGGATGAAAGGTTACGGTTATTTTTAGCTGTAGTGTTAGGGTTACGGAAAAGGGATCCCATTAGCATTAAGGGTCTTCCTTCCTGTAGGGTTAAGGGTTAGGCTTAGAGTTAAAGGTTAAGGTTAGGGTCAGTGTTAAGATTTAGGGTGAGGGTTAACGGTTAGGGTAAAGGTTAAGCGTTAGGGTTAGGGATTCGTGATTAGGGTTTTTGGTTAGTGTTAGGGTTAGCGGTTAGGAGTTAGTGTTTTATGAAGGGGTATGGTTAGAATTAGGATTGGGGTTAGAGTTAGGGTGAGGTATAGGGGTTAGGTTTAGGGGTTAGTTTTAGGGTAAAAGGATAGGATTAGGGTTACGGGTTGGGCTTAGGTTTAGGGTTAAAGTTTACTGCTAGGGTTAGGGATAGGGTTCAGGGTTAGCTTTAGGGTTTCTGGTTAGGGTTAGGTGTTAGGTTAGTGTCAGGGTTAGGTCTAGTCGTGAGGGCAAGGTTCAGGGTTATCTTTAAGAGCTAGGGTTAGGTTTAATGGTTAGGATTAGGAATAGGGTTAAGGGTTAGGGTAAGGCTTAGGGGTTAGGGTGCAGGGTTAGGGTTTTTGTTAGGCATAGCGTTGGGGTTAGAAGTAAGGGTTACTGTCAGTGTTAGGGTTGTAGGTAGGGTTACGGTTAGGGTTAGCGGTTTAGAATTAGGGTTAGGGATTAGGTGTCACAGTGATGACTAGGAGATAGGGTTAGAATTATGGGATAGCGGTTGTTCTCAGGAAATGGGTTATGCATTAACGTTAGGATAAGAGGTTAAAGTTAGGCGCACGGGGAGGTTTACGTGTTAAGGGGAGAAATAGGAACAGGGTTGGGTGTTATGTTCAGGGTTAGGGTTATCTGTTAAAGGTATTGTTTATGCTTAGCGCACGGGCCCTGTCTGCATTAGGCGGGCGGGGGGAGTTTAGGGGGCTGGGATTGTACCCGGGAACCCACTCTATCATACTCTGGGTATGGGCCCGTGGGTTTCATGCAGGACACAGTGGTAGAGCCGCCTTTCACCCATGGCATGGAAGGATGGCAGGCTTTCTAAACTCTAAGAAAGCAAGAAGTGTGAGAATGAGATTTAGGGTTGGATTATGGTTAGGGTTAAGGATGAAGTTTAGTGTTAGGGTGAGGGCTTAGGCTTAGGTATTAAGGTTAGGGTTAAAGGTTACTCTTAGGTTTAACGGTTACACTTTGGTTTAGGGTTCAGGTTTACGATTAGGGTTAAGATGAGGGGTTAGGTTATGGTACAGGGTTAGGGTTAAGTGTTAGGTTTAGTGTTGAAGATTAGGATTAGGGTTAGGATTAAAGGTTAGCGTGAGAGTTAACGCTTAGGGTTAAGGTTAAGAGTTAGGGTTTAGGGTTAGGGTTAGGGATAGGTTAGTTTCAGTTAGTTTAGAGCTATGGTTTGTGTTAGAGGTTAGGGTTAGGTTTACTGGTCATGGATAGGGTTACGTTTAGGGGTTAGCATTAGGGTTAGGGTTAAGGGATAGGATTAGGGATAAGAGTTGGGCTTAGGGTTAGGGTTTAGTGTTAGGGTTATCATTAAGGATTAGGGCTTGGGTCAGGGTTAAATGCTTGGGTGCGGGTAATGTTTAGGGTCAGGGTTAAGGTTGACGGATAGGGTTAGTGTTAAGAGTTACGGGTAGGTTTAGGGTTCAGGGTTAGAGTTAGCATTAGGGCTTAAGGTTAGGATTAGGCGGTAGGTTAGATTTAGGGTTAGATCTAGGAGTTAGGGTAAGGGCTAGCGTTAGGGTTAAGAGATAGGGTTAGGTTTAATGCTTAGGATTAGGGTTAGGGTTTGGGGTTAAAGTAAGTGTTAGGGGTTAGGTTTAAGGATCCAAGGTTAGGGTTATTTTTAAC
>NW_027182816.1:1357500-1360000 GCF_041146395.1 Eulemur rufifrons
TGGGAGCGGGTAATGGTTAGGGTCAGGGTTAAGGTTCACGGATAGGGTGAGTGTTAAGGGTTACGGGTAGGTTTAGGGTTCAGGGTTAGAGTTAGCATTAGGGCTTAAGGTTAGGATTAGGCGGTAGGTTAGACTTAGGGTTAGATCTAGGCCTTAGGGTAAGGGCTAGCGTTAGGGTTAAGAGATAGGGTTAGGTTTAATGCTTAGGATTAGGGTTAGGGTTTGGGGTTAAAGTAAGTGTTAGGGGTTAGGTTTAAGGATCCAAGGTTAGGGTTATTTTAAGCTGTAGTGTTAGGGTTAGGGATAAGGGATCCCATTAGCATTAAGGGTCCTCCTTCCTGTAGGGTTAAGGGTTAGGCTTAGAGTTAAAGGTTAAGCTTAGGGTCAGTGTTAAGATTTAGGGTGAGGGTTAACGGTTAGGGTAAAGGTTAAGCGTTAGGGTTAGGGATTAGTGATTAGGGTTTTTGGTTAGTGTTAGGGTTAGCGGTTAGGAGTTAGTGTTTTATGAAGGGGTATGGTTAGAATTAGGATTGGGGTTAGAGTTAGGGTGAGGTATAGGGGTTAGGTTTAGGGGTTAGTTTTAGGGTAAAAGGATAGGATTAGGGTTACAGGTTGGGCTTAGGTTTAGGGTTAAAGTTTACTGCTAGGGTTAGGGATAGGGTTCAGGCTTAGCTTTAGGGGTTCTGCTTAGGGTTAGGTGTTAGGTTAGTGTCAGGGTTAGGTCTAGTCGTGAGGGTAAGGTTTAGGGTTAGCTTTAAGAGCTAGGGTTAGGTTTAATGGTTAGGATTAGGATTAGGGTTAAGGGTTAGGGTAAGGCTTAGGGGTTAGGGTGAAGGGTTAGGGTCAAGGGTTAGGGTTTTTGTTAGGCATAGCGTTGGGGTTAGAAGTAAGGGTTACTGTCAGTGTCAGGGTTGTAGGTAGGGTTACGGTTAGGGTTAGCGGTTTAGAATTAGGGTTAGGGATTAAGTGTCACAGTGATGACTAGGAGATAGGGTTAGAATTATGGGATAGGGGTTGTTCTCAGGAAATGCGTTATGCATTAACGTTAGGATAAGAGGTTAAAGTTAGGCGCACGGTGAGGTTTACGTGTTAAGGGGAGAAATAGGAACAGGGTTGGGTGTTATGTTCAGGGTTAGGGTTATCTGTTAAAGGTATTGTTTATGCTTAGTGCACGGGCCCTGTCTGCATTGGGCGGGCGGGGGGAGTTTAGGGGGCTGGGATTGTACCCGGGAACCCACTCTATCATACTCTGGGTATGAGCCCGTGGGTTTCATGCAGGACGCAGTGGTAGAGCCTCCTTTCACGCATGGCATGGGAGGATTGCAGGCTTTCTAAACTCTAAGAAAGCAAGAAGTCTGAGAATTAGATTTAGGGTTAGGATTATGGTTAGGGTTAAGGATGAAGTTTAGTGTTAGGGTGAGGGCTTAGGGTTAGGGCTTAGGGTTAGGGTTAAAGGTTACTCTTAGGTTTAACGGTTACACTTTGGTTTAGGGTTGAGGTTTACGGTTAGGGTTAAGATGAGGGGTTAGGATTTGGTACAGGGTTAGGGTTAAGTGTTAGGTTTAGGGTTGAAGATTAGGATTAGGGTTAGGATTAAAGGTTAGCGTGAGAGTTAACTCTTAGTGTTAAGGTTAAGAGTTAGGGTTTAGGGTTAGGGCTAGGGTTAGGGTTAGTTTTAGGGTTAGAGTTATGTGCTATGGTTTGTGTTAGAGGTTAGGGTTAGGTTTACTGGTCACGGCTAGGGTTAGGTTTAGGGGGTAGCATTAGGGTTAGGCTTATGGTTAGGGTTAAGGGATAGGATTAGGGATAAGTGTTGGGCTTAGGGTTAGGTTTTAGTGTTAGGGTTATCATTAAGGATTAGGGGTAGGGTCAGGGTTAAATGCTTGGGTGCGGGTAATGGTTAGGGTCAGGGTTAAGGTTCACGGATAGGGTTAGTGTTAAGGGTTACGGGTAGGTTTAGGGTTCAGGGTTAGAGTTAGCATTAGGGCTTAAGGTTAGGATTAGGCGGTAGGTTCGATTTAGGGTTAGATCTAGGCGTTCGGGTAAGGGCTAGCGTTAGGGTTAAGAGATAGGGTTAGGTTTAATGCTTAGGATTAGGGTTAGGGTTTGGGGTTAAAGTAAGTGTTAGGGGTTAGGTTTAAGGATGAAAGGTTACGGTTATTTTTAGCTGTAGTGTTAGGGTTACGGAAAAGGGATCCCATTAGCATTAAGGGTCTTCCTTCCTGTAGGGTTAAGGGTTAGGCTTAGAGTTAAAGGTTAAGGTTAGGGTCAGTGTTAAGATTTAGGGTGAGGGTTAACGGTTAGGGTAAAGGTTAAGTGTTAGGGTTAGGGATTAGTGATTAGGGTTTTTGGTTAGTGTTAGTTTAGCGGTTAGTGTTTTATGAAGGGGTATGGTTAGAATTAGGATTGGGGTTAGAGTTAGGGTGAGGTATAGGGGTTAGGTTTAGGGGTTAGTTTTAGGCTAAAAGGATAGGATTAGGGTTACGGGTTGGGCTTAGCT
>NW_027182816.1:1367500-1425000 GCF_041146395.1 Eulemur rufifrons
GTTTATGCTTAGCGCACAGGCCCTGTCCGCATTAGGCGGGCGAGGGGTGTTTAGGGGGTTGGGATTGTACCCGGGAACCCACTCTATCATACTCTGGGTATGGGCCCGTGGATTTCATGCAGGACACAGTGGTAGAGCCTCCTTTCACCCATGGCATGGGAGGATGGCAGGCTTTCTAAACTCTAAGAAAGCAAGAAGTCTGAGAATTAGAATTAGGGTTAGGATTATGGTTAGGATTAAGGATGAAGTTTAGTGTTAGGGTGAGGGCTTAGGGTTAGGGCTTAGGGTTAGGGTTAAAGGTTACTCTTAGGTTTAACGGTTACACTTTGGTTTAGGGTTGAGGTTTCCGGTTAGGGTTTAGATGAGGGGTTAGTGTTTGGTACAGGGTTAGGGTTAAGTGTTAGGTTTAGGGTTGAAGATTAGGATTAGGGTTAGGATTAAAGGTTAGCGTGAGAGTTAACGCTTAGGGTTAAGGTTAAGAGTTAGGGTTTAGGGTTAGGTTTAGGGTTAGGGTTAGTTTTAGGGTTAGAGTTATGTGCTATGGTTTGTGTTAGAGGTTAGGGTTAGGTTTACTGGTGACGGTTAGGGTTACGTTTAGGGGTTAGCATTAGGGTTAGGGTTAGGGTTAGGGTTAAGGGATAGGATTACGGTTAAGTGTTGGCCTTAGGGTTAGGGTTTAGTGTTAGGGTTATCATTAAGGACTAGGGGTAGGGTCAGGGTTAAATGCCTGGGTGCGGGTAATGGTTAGGGTCAGGGTTAAGGTTCACGGATAGGGTTAGTGTTAAGGGTTACGGGTAGGTTTAGGGTTCAGTGTTAGAGTTAGCATTAGGGCTTAAGGTTAGGATTAGGCGGTAGGTTCGATTTAGTGTTAGATCTAGGCGTTCGGGTAAGGGCTGGCGTTAGGGTTAAGAGATAGGGTTAGGTTTAATGCTTAGGATTAGGGTTAGGGTTTGGGGTTAAAGTAAGTGTTAGGGGTTAGGTTTAAGGATGAAAGGTTACTGTTATTTTTAGCTCTAGTGTTAGGGTTACGGAAAAGAGATCCCATTAGCATTAAGGGTCTTCCTTACTGTAGGGTTAAGGGTTAGGCTTAGAGTTAAAGGTTAAGGTTAGGGTCAGTGTTAAGATTTAGGGTGAGGGTTAACGGTTAGGGTAAAGGTTAAGCATTAGGGTTAGGGATTAGTGATTAGGGTTTTTGGTTAGTGTTAGGGTTAGCGGTTAGGAGTTAGTGTTTTATGAAGGGGTATGGTTAGAATTAGGATTGGGGTTAGAGTTAGGGTGAGGTATAGGGGTTAGGTTTAGGGGTTAGTTTTAGGGTAAAAGGATAGGATTAGGGTTACGGGTTGGGCTTAGGTTTAGGGTTAAAGTTTACTGCTAGGGTTAGGGATAGGGTTCAGGCTTAGCTTTAGGGGATCTGCTTAGGGTTAGGTGTTAGGTTAGTGTCAGGGTTAGGTCTAGACGTGAGGGCAAGGTTCAGGGTTATCTTTAAGAGCTAGGGTTAGGTTTAATGGTTAGGATTAGGATTAGGGTTAAGGGTTAGGGTAAGGCTTAGGGGTTAGGGTGCAGGGTTAGGGTTTTTGTTAGGCATAGCGTTGGGGTTAGAAGTAAGGGTTACTGTCAGTGTTAGGGTTGTAGGTAGGGTTACGGTTAGGGTTAGCGGTTTAGAATTAGGGTTAGGGATTAGGTGTCACAGTGATCACTAGGAGATAGGGTTAGAATTATGGGATAGGGGTTGTTCTCAGGAAATGGGTTATGCATTAACGTTAGGATAAGAGGTTAAAGTTAGGCGCACAGTGAAGTTTACGTGTTAAGGGGAGAAATAGGAACAGGGTTGGGTGTTATGTTCAGGGTTAGGGTTATCTGTTAAAGGTTTTGTTTATGCTTAGCGCACGGGCCTTGTATGCATTAGGCGGGCGGGGGGAGTTTAGGGGGCTGGGATTGTACCCGGGAACCCACTCTATCATACTCTGGGTATGGGCCCGTGGGTTTCATGCAGGACACAGTGGTAGAGCCTCCTTTCACGCATGGCATGGGAGGATTGCAGGCTTTCTAAACTCTAAGAAAGTAAGAAGTCTGAGAATGAGATTTAGGGTTAGGATTATGGTTAGGGTTAAGGATGAAGTTTAGTGTAAGTGTGAGGGCTTAGGGTTAGGGATTAGGGTTAGGGTTAAAGGTTACTCTTAGGTTTAACGGTTACACTGTGGTTTAGGGTTGAGGTTTACGGTTAGGGTTAAGATGAGGGGTTAGGGTTTGGTACACGGTTAGGGCTAAGTGTTAGGTTTAGGGTTGAAGATTAGGATTAGGGTTAGGATTAAAGGTTAGCGTGAGAGTTAACGCTTAGGGTTAAGGTTAAGAGTTAGGGTTTAGGGTTACGGTTGGGGTTAGGTTTAGTTTTAGGGTTAGAGTTATGTGCTATGGTTTGTGTTAGAGGTTAAGATTAGGTTTACTGGTCACGGTTAGGGTTACGTTTAGGGGTTTGCGTTAGGGTTAGGGTTAAGGGTTAGGATTAGGGTTAAGTGTTGGGCTTAGGGTTAGGGTTTAGTGTTAGTGTTATCATTAAGGATTAGGGGTAGGGTCAGGGTTAAATGCTTGGGTGCGGGTAATGGTTAGGGTCAGGGTTAAGGTTCACGGATAGGGTTAGTGTTAAGGGTTACGGGTAGGTTTAGGGTTCAGGGTTAGAGTTAGCATTAGGGCTTAAGGTTAGGATTAGGCGGTAGGTTCGATTTAGGGTTAGATCTAGGCGTTAGGGTAAGGGCTAGCGTTAGTGTTCAGAAATAGGGTTAGGTTTAATGCTTAGGATTAGGGTTAGGGTTTGGGGTTAAAGTAAGTGTTAGGGGTTAGGTTTAAGGATCCAAGGTTAGGGTTATTTTTAGCTGTAGTGTTAGGGTTAGGGATAAGGGATCCCATTAGCATTAAGGGTCTTCCTTACTGTAGGCTTAAGGGTTAGGCTTAGAGTTAAAGGTTAAGGTTAGGGTCAGTGTTAAGATTTAGGGTGAGGGTTAACGGTTAGGGTAAAGGTTAAGTGTTAGGGTTAGGGATTAGTGATTATGGTTTTTGGTTAGTGTTAGGTTAGCGGTTAGTGTTTTATGAAGGGGTATGGTTAGAATTAGGATTGGGGTTAGAGTTAGGGTGAGGTATAGGGGTTAGGTTTAGGGGTTAGTATTAGGGTAAAAGGATAGGATTAGGGTTACGGGTTGGGCTTAGGTTTAGGGTTAAAGTTTACTGCTAGGGTTAGGGATAGGGTTCAGGGTTAGCTTTAGGGGTTCTGGTGAGGGTTAAGTGTTAGGTTAGTGTCAGGGTTAGGTCTAGTCGTGAGGGTAAGGTTTGGGGTTAGCTTTAAGAGCTAGGGTTAGGTTTAATGGTTAGGATTAGGATTAGGGTTAAGGGTTAGGGTAAGTCTTAGGGGTTAGGGTGAAGGGTTAGGGTCAAGGGTTAGGGTTTTTGTTAGGCATAGCGTTGGGGTTAGAAATAAGGGTTACTGTCAGTGTTAGGGTTGTAGGTAGGGTTACGGTTAGGGTTAGCGGTTTGGAATTAGGGTTAGGGATTAGGTGTCACAGTGATCACTAGGAGATAGGGTTAGAATTATGGGATAGGGGTTGTTCTCAGGAAATGGGTTATGCATTAACGTTAGGATAAGAGGTTAAAGTTAGGCACACGGTGAAGTTTACGTGTTAAGGGGAGAAATAGGAACAGGGTTGGGTGTTATGTTCAGGGTTAGGGTTATCTGTTAAAGGTATTGTTTATGCTTAGCGCACGGGCCCTGTCTGCATTAGGCGGACGGGGGGGAGTTTTGGGGGCTGGGATTGTACCCGGGAACCCACTCTATCATACTCTGGGTATGGGTCCGTGGGTTTCATACAGGACACAGTGGTAGAGCCTCCTTTCACGCATGGCATGGGAGGATTGCAGGCTTTCTAAACTCTAAGAAAGCAAGAAGTCTGAGAATTAGATTTAGGGTTAGGATTATGGTTAGGGTTAAGGATGAAGTTTAGTGTTAGGGTGAGGGCTTAGGGTTAGGGATTAGGGTTAGGGTTAAAGGTTACTCTTAGGTTTAACGGTTACACTTTGGGTTAGGGTTGAGGTTTCCGGTTAGGGTTAAGATGAGGGGTTAGGGTTTGGTACAGGTTTAGGGTTAAGTGTAAGGTTTAGGGTTGAAGATTAGGACTAGGGTTAGGATTAAAGGTTAGCGTGAGAGTTAACGCTTAGGGTTAAGGTTAAGAGTTAGGGTTTAGGGTTAGGTTTAGGGTTAGGGTTAGTTTTAGGGTTAGAGTTATGTGCTATGGTTTGTGTTAGAGGTTAGGGTTAGGTTTACTGGTGACGGTTAGGGTTACGTTTAGGGGTTAGCATTAGGGTTAGGGTTAGGGTTAGGGTTAAGGGATAGGATTACGGTTAAGTGTTGGCCTTAGGGTTAGGGTTTAGTGTTAGGGTTATCATTAAGGACTAGGGGTAGGGTCAGGGTTAAATGCCTGGGTGCGGGTAATGGTTAGGGTCAGGGTTAAGGTTCACGGATAGGGTTAGTGTTCAGGGTTACGGGTAGGTTTAGGGTTCAGGGTTAGAGTTAGCATTAGGGCTTAAGGTTAGCATTAGGCGGTAGGTTCGATTTAGGGTTAGATCTAGGCGTTAGGGTAAGGGCTAGCGTTAGGGTTAAGAGATAGGGTTAGGTTTAATGCTTAGGATTAGGGTTAGGGTTTGGGGTTAAAGTAAGTGTTAGGGGTTAGGTTTAAGGATGCAAGGTTACTGTTATTTTTAGCTGTAGTGATAGGGTTACGGAAAAGGGATCCCATTAGCATTAAGGGTCTTCCTTACTGTAGGGTTAAGGGTTAGGCTTAGAGTTAAAGGTTAAGGTTAGGGTCAGTGTTAAGATTTAGGGTGAGGGTTAACGGTTAGGGTAAAGGTTAAGCGTTAGGGTTAGGGATTAGTGATTAGGGTTTTTGGTTAGTGTTAGGGTTAGCGGTTAGGAGTTAGTGTTTTATGAAGGGGTATGGTTAGAATTAGGATAGGGGTTAGAGTTAGGGTGAGGTATAGGGGTTAGGTTTAGGGGTTAGTTTTAGGGTAAAAGGATAGGATTAGAGTTACGGGTTGGGCTTAGGTTTAGGGTTAAAGTTTACTGCTAGGGTTAGGGATAGGGTTCAGGCTTAGCTTTAGGGGTTCTGCTTAGGGTTAGGTGTTAGGTTAGTGTCAGGGTTAGGTCTAGTCGTGAGGGCAAGGTTCAGGGTTATCTTTAAGAGCTAGGGTTAGGTTTAATGGTTAGGATTAGGATTAGGGTTAAGGCTTAGTGTAAGGCTTAGGGGTTAGGGTGCAGGGTTAGGGTTTTTGTTAGGCATAGCGTTGGGGTTAGAAGTAAGGGTTACTGTCAGTGTTAGGGTTGTAGGTAGGGTTACGGTTAGGGTTAGCGGTTTAGAATTAGGGCTAGGGATTAGGTGTCACAGTGATGACTAGGAGATAGGGTTAGAATTATGGGATAGGGGTTGTTCTCAGGAAATGGGTTATGAATTAACGTTAGGATAAGAGGTTAAAGTTAGGCGCACGGTGAGGTTTACGTGTTAAGGGGAGAAATAGGAACAGGGTTGGGTGTTATGTTCAGGGTTAGGGTTATCTGTTAAAGGTTTTGTTTATGCTTAGCGCACGGGCCCTGTCTGCATTAGGCGGGCGGGGGGAGTTTAGGGGGCTGGGATTGTACCCGGGAACCCACTCTATCTTACTCTGGGTATATGCCCGTGGGTTTCATGCAGGACACAGTGGTAGAGCCTCCTTTCACGCATGGCATGGGAGGATTGCAGACTTTCTAAACTCTAAGAAAGCAAGAAGTCTGATAATTAGATTTAGGGTTAGGATTATGGTTAGGGTTAAGGATGAAGTTTAGTGTTAGGGTGAGGGCTTAGGCTTAGGTATTAGGGTTAGGGTTAAAGGTTACTCTTAGGTTTAACGGTTACACTTTGGTTTAGGGTTGAGGTTTACGATTAGGGTTAAGATGAGGGGTTAGGTTATGGTACAGGGTTAGGTTTAAGTGTTAGGTTTAGGGTTGAAGATTAGGATTAGGTTTAGAATTAAAGGTTAGCGTGAGAGTTAACGCTTAGGGTTAAGGTTAAGATTTAGGGTTTAGGGTTAGGGTTAGGGATAGGGTTAGTTTTAGTTAGTTTAGTGCTATGGTTTGTGTTAGAGGTTAGGGTTAGTTTTACTGGTCACGGTTAGGGTTACGTTTAGGGGTTAGGATTAGGGTTAGGGTTAAGGGATAGGATTAGGGTTAAGTGTTGGGCTTACTGTTAGGGTTTAGTGTTAGGGTTAGCATTAAGGATTAGGGTTAGGGTCAGGGTTAAATGCTTGGGTGTGTGTAATGGTTAGGGTCAGGGTTAAGGTTCACGGATAGGGTTAGTGTTAAGGGTTACGGGTAGGTTTAGGGTTCAGGGTTAGAGTTAGCATTAGGGCTTAAGGTTAGGATTAGGTATTAGGTTAGATTTAGGGTTAGATCTAGGCGTTAGGGTAAGGGCTAGCGTTAGGGTTAAGAGATAGGTTTAGGTTTAATGCTTAGGATTAGGGTTAGGGTTTGGGGTTAAAGTAAGTGTTAGGGGTTAGGTTTCAGGATCAAAGGTTAGGGTTATTTTTAGCTGTAGTGTTAGGGTTAGGGATAAGGGATCCCATTAGCATTAAGGGTCTTCCTTACTGTAGGGTTAAGGGTTAGGCTTAGAGTTAAAGGTTAAGGTTAGGGTCAGTGTTGAGATTTAGAGTGAGGGTTAACATTTAGGGTAAAGATTAAGCGTTAGGGTTAGGGATTAGTGATTAGGCTTTTTGGTTAGTGTTAGGGTTAGCGGTTAGGAGTTAGTGTTTTATGAAGGGGTATGGTTAGAAATAGGATTGGGGTTAGATTTAGGGTGAGGTTTAGGTGTTAGGTTTAGGGGTTAGTTTTAGGGTAAAAGGATAGGATTAGGGTTACGGGTTGGGCTTAGGTTTAGGGTTAAAGTTTACTGCTAGGGTTAGGGATAGGGTTCAGGGTTAGCTTTAGGGGTTCTGGTTAGGGTTAGGTGTTAGGTTAGTGTCAGGGTTAGGTCTAGTCGTGAGGGTAAGGTTTAGGGTCAGCTTTAAGAGCTAGGGTTAGGTTTAATGGTTAGGATTAGGATTAGGGTTAAGGGTTAGGGTAAGGCTTAGGGGTTAGGGTGAGGGGTTAGGGTCAAGGGTTAGGGTTTTTGTTAGGCATAGTGTTGGGGTTAGAAGTAAGGGTTACTGTCAGTGTTAGGGTTGTAGATAGGGTTACGGTTAGGGTTAGCGGTTTAAATTAGGGTTAGGGATTAGGTGTCACAGTGATGACTAGGAGATAGGGTTAGAATTATGGGATAGGGGTTGTTCTCAGGAAATGGGTTTTGCATTAACGTTAGGATAAGAGGTTAAAATTAGGCGCACGGTGAGGTTTACGTGTTAAGGGGAGAAATAGGAACAGGGTTGGGTGTTATGTTCAGGGTTAGGGTTATCTGTTAAAGGTATTGTTTATGCTTAGCGCACGGGCCCTGTCTGCATTAGGCGGGCGGGGGGAGTTTAGGGGGCTGGGATTGTACCAGGGAACCCACTCTGTCATACTCTGGGTATGGGCCCGTGGGTTTCATGCAGGACACAGTGGTAGAGCCTCCTTTCACGCATGGCATGGGAGGATTGCAGGCTTTCTAAACTCTAAGAAAGCAAGAAGTCTGAGAATGAGATTAAGGGTTGGATTATGGTTAGGCTTAAGGATGAAGTTTAGTGTTAGGGTGAGGGCTTAGGGTTAGGGATTAGGGTTAGGGTTAAAGATTACTCTTAGGTTTAACGGTTACACTTTGGTTTAGGGTTGAGGTTTACGGTTAGGGTTAAGATGAGGGGTTAGGGTTTGGTACAGGGTTAGGGTTAAGTGTTAGGTTTAGGGTTGAAGATTAGGATTAGGGTTAGGATTAAAGGTTAGCGTGAGAGTTAACGCTTAGGGTTAAGGTTAAGTGTTAGGATTTAGGGTTAGTGTTAGGGTTAGGGTTAGTTTTAGGGTTAGAGTTATGTGCTATGGTTTGTGTTAGAGGTTAGGGTTAGGTTTACTGGTCACGGTTAGGGTTACGTTTAGGGGTTAGCATTAGGGTTAGGGTTAAGGGATAGGATTAGGTTTAAGTGTTGGCCTTAGGGTTAGGGTTTAGTGTTAGGGTTATCATTAAGGATTAGGGTTAGGGTCAGGTTTAAATGCTTGGGTGCGGGTAATGGTTAGGGTCAGGGTTAAGGTTCACGGATAGGGTTAGTGTTAAGGGTTACGGGTAGGTTTAGGGTTCAGGGTTAGAGTTAGCATTAGGACTTAAGTTTAGGATTAGGCGGTAGGTTAGATTTAGGGTTAGATCTAGGCGTTAGGGTAAGGGCTAGGGTTAGGGTTAAGAGATAGGGTTAGGTTTAATGCTTAGGATTAGGGTTAGGGTTTGGGGTTAAAGTAAGTGTTAGGGGTTAGGTTTAAGGATCCAAGGTTAGGGATATTTTTAGCTGTAGTGTTAGGGTTAGGGATAAGGGATCCCATTAGCATTAAGGGTCTTCCTTACTGTAGGGTTAAGGGTTAGCCTTAGAGTTAAAGTTTAAGGTTAGGGTCAGTGTTAAGATTTAGGGTGAGGGTTAACGGTTAGGGTAAAGGTTAAGCGTTAGGGTTAGGGATTAGTGATTAGGGTTTCTGGTTAGTGTTAGGGTTAGCGGTTAGGAGTTAGTGTTTTATGAAGGGGTATGGTTAGAATTAGGATTGGGGTTAGAGTTAGGGTGTGGTTTAGGTGTTAGGTTTAGGGGTTAGTTTTAGGGTAAAAGGATAGGATTAGGGTTACGGGTTGGGCTTAGGTTTAGGGTTAAAGCTTACTGCTGGGATTAGGAATAGGGTTCAGGGTTAGCTTTAGGGGTTCTGGTTAGGGTTAGGTGTTAGGTTAGTGTCAGGGTTAGGTCTAGTCGTGAGGGTAAGGTTTAGGGTTAGCTTTAAGAGCTAGGGTTAGGATAATGGTTAGGATTAGGATTACGGTTAAAGGTTAGGGTAATGCTCAGGGGTTAGGGTGAAGGGTGAAGGGTTAGGGCTTTTGTTAGGCATAGCGTTGGGGTTAGAACTAAGGGTTCCTGTCAGTGTTAGGGTTGTAGGCAGCGTTACGGTTAGGCTTAGCGGTGGAGAATTAGGGTTAGGGATTAGGTGTTACAGTTAAGACTAGGAGATAGGGTTAGAATTATGGGATAGGGGATGTTCTCAGGGAATGGGTTATGCATTAACGTTACGTTAAGTGGTTAAAGTTAGGCTCACGGTGAGGTTTACGTGTTAAGGGGAGAAATAGGAACAGGGTTAGGTGCCATGTTCAGGGTTAGGGTTATCTGTTAAAGGTATCATTTATGCTTAGCGCACGGGCCCCGTCGGCATTAGGCTGGGGGGAGGTTAGGGGGCTGGGATTGTCACCGGGAACCCACTGTATCGGACTCTGGGTATGGGCCCGTGGATTTCATGCAGGACACAGTGGTAGAGCCTCCTTTCACACATGGCACGGGAGGATTGCAGGCTTTCTAAACTCTAAGAAAGCAAGAAGTCTGAGAATTAGATTTAGGGTTAGGATTATGGTTAGGGTTCAGGATGAAGTGTAGTGTTATGGTGAGGGGATAGGGTTACAGATTAGGGTTACGGTTTAAGGTTACTGTTAGGTTTAACGGTTACAGTTCGTTTTGGGGTTGAGGTTTGCGGATAGGGTTAAGATGAGGGGTCAGGGTTTGGTACAGGGTTAGGGTTGTGTTCGGTTTAGGGTTGAAGATTAGGATTAGGGTTAGGATTAAAGGTTAGCATGAGAGTTAACGGTTAAGATTAAGGTTAAAGGTTAGGGTTAGGGTTTAGGTTTAGGGTTAAGGGTTAGGGTTAGTTTTAGGGTTAGAGTTATGTGTTAGGGTTTGTGTTACAGGTTAGGGTTAGGTTTACTGTTCGTGGTTAGAGTTACGTTTAGGGGTTAGCATTAGGGTTAGGGATTAGGTTTAGGGTAAGTGTTTAGAGTTAGTGTTGGGCTTTAGGCTCGGGGCTTAGGTTCAGGGTCAGAGGTTAGGATTGGTGGTAGGGCTTAGATTAAGCGGTCAGTTTAAGGGCACAGGACCTGGTTAATCTACGGTGAGAGGGGTGTGGTCGGAGTCACCACAAAAGCACAACATCATTCCCTGGGCCTTGGGACAAAACCTACATGCAGGACTCAGGCAGAGCCTCATCTCACACATGGCATGGCTGTATTGTAGGCTTGCTTCACTCTGGGAATGGAAGTAGTGTGAGAATTAGGGTTAGGTTTGGGGTTAGGGGTTTCGAGTTAGGGGTTAGGTTTCGAGTCAGGGTCAGGTGCTAGGGATTAGTGGTTAGGTTTAGAGTTAGTGTTAGGGGTTAGGTGTTAAGTCTGGGTTGGGCGCCAGGGTTAGGTTTAGGGTTGGGGTTAGCGTTAGGGTTAGGGGTTAGGGTTAAGGGATAGGGTTAGGGTTAAGGGTTAGGCTTAGGGTTAGGGTTCAGGGTTAGGGTTAAGGTTTAGGGTTAGAGTCAGGGTTAAGTGTTAGGGTGAGGCTTAACAGTTAGGGTTAGGGTTAGGGGGTTAGGAATAGGGTTAGGGTTAAGGGTTAGGTTTATGGTTCAGGTTTAAGGTTAGGATTAGGGGTTAGGGTTAGTGTTAACTGTAGGTCAGTGTTGGGGTTAGATCTCTAGGCATTAGCGTATAGGTTAGGGTTAGGGTTAAGTAGGGTTATGTTTAATGGTTAGGATTGGGATTAGCGTTAAGGGTTAGGGTTAAGCTTTAGGGGTTATGACTAAGGATCAATGGTTAGGGTTATTTTTAGGCGTAGGGTTAGGGTAAGGGTTTTAGGGTTAGTGTTAGTGTTGTTGGTAGGGTTAAGGTTAGGGTTGGCGTTTCAGAATTAGGGATTAGGTGTTATGGTTATGGCTAGGAGTTAGGGTTAGAATTACGGTATAGGGCTTGTTCTCAGGGTGTCATGCATTATCGTTAAGATAAGGGGTTAAGTTAGGGTTAGGGTGAGGTTTACGTGTTAAGGTGAGCAGTAGGATCAGGGTTAGGTGTTATGTTCTGGGTTAGGGTTATGGGTGTGGGGTAGGGTTTATGCTTAGGGCACGGGCCCTGTATGCACTAGGAGGCGAAGTTAGGGGTCTGTGATGGTCGCTGGGAGCCCACTCTATTTTACGCAGTGTATGGGCCTCTGGGTTTCATGCAGGACACTGTGGCAGAGCGGGCTTTCATGCATGGCTTAGTAGGATTGTAGGCTTTCAAAACTCTGAGAAAGCAAGTCTGAGAATTAGATTTAGGGTTAGGATTACGGTACGGTTTAGGGATGAAGATTAGCGATAGGGTGAGGGCTTAGGGTTAGGGGTTAGGGTTAGGGTTAGGGTTGTTGGTAGGGTGAAGGTTAGGGTTGGCATTTTAGAATTAGGGATGAGGTGTTACGGTTATGGCTAGGGGTTAGGATTAGAATTATGGGATAGGGCTTCTTCTCAGGGTGTTATGCATTAAGGTTAAGATAAGGGGATAAGTTAGGGTTACGGGGAGGTTTATGTTTTAAGGTGAGCAATAGGATCAGGGTCAGGTGCTATGTTCAGGGTGAGGGTTATCTGTTAGGGGTAGTGTTTATACTTAGCGTACAGGCCCTGTCTGCACTGGGCGGGGGGCTGGGGTTAGGGGGATGGGATTGTGCCCGGGAACCCACTCTATCAACGCTAGGTATGGGCTCCTGGTTTCATGCAAGAGAGAGCTGCAGAGCCCCCTTTCACTCATGGCATGGGAGGATTTTAGGCTTTCTAAACTCTAAGAAAGCAAGAAGTCCGAGAATTAGATTTGGGGTAGGATTATGATAATGTTTAGGGTTAGGGTTAGTGTTAAGGTGGGGTCTTAGGGTTAGGGGTTAGGGTTAGAGGTTAGTGTTAGGTGTAACAGTTACAGTTAGGTTTATGGTTAAGTTTCAGGGTTAGGGTTAAGGTTTGGGTTTAGCGTTTGGCACAGGGTTAGGCTTCAGTGTTAGCTTTATGATTAAAGATTAGGATTAGGGTTAGTGTGAGGGTTAATGGTAAGGGTCAAGATTAAGGGTTAGGGTTGGGGTTAGGGTTAGGTTTAGGGTTAGGGCTTAGGGTTAGGGGATAGGATTAGGGTTAAGTGTTGGGCTTATGGTTAGGGTTAAAGTTTAGTGTTAGGGTTAATGTTTAGTGTTATGGTCCAGTTTAAGTGTTAGGGTGAGGTTTAACAGTTAGGATTAGGGTTAGGGGTTAGGGATATAGTGAAGGTTCAGTGTTAGGGTTAGGTTTAGGGTTCAGGGTTAGGGTTAGCTTTAGGGGTTATGGTTAGGGTTAGGTGTTAGGTTAGTGTCAGGGTTAGGTCTAGTCGTGAAGGTAAGGTTTAGGGTTAGCTTTAAGAGCTAGGGTTAGGTTTAATGGTTAGGATTAGGATTACGGTTAAAGGTTAGGGTAATGCATAGGGGTTAGGGTGAAGGGTGAAGGGTTAGGGCTTTTGTTAGGCATAGCGTTGGGGTTAGAACTAAGGGTTCCTGTCAGTGTTAGGGTTGTAGGCAGCGTTACGGTTAGGCTTAGCGGTGGAGAATTAGGGTTAGGGATTAGGTGTTACAGTTATGACTAGGAGATAGGGTTAGAATTATGGGATAGGGGATGTTCTCAGGGAATGGGTTATGCATTAACGTTACGTTAAGAGGTTAAAGTTAGGCTCACGGTGAGGTTTACGTGTTAAGGGGAGAAATAGGAACAGGGTTAGGTGCCATGTTCAGGTTTAGGGTTATCTGTTAAAGGTATCATTTATCCTTAGCGCATGGGCCCTGTCGGCATTAAGCTGGGGGGAGGTTAGGGCGCTGGGATTGTCACCGGGAACCCACTGTATCGGACTCTGGGTATGGGCCCGTGGGTTTCATGCAGGACACAGTGGTAGAGCCTCCTTTCACACATGGCACAGGAGGATTGCAGGCTTTCTAAACTCTAAGAAAGCAAGAAGTCTGAGAATTAGATTTAGGGTTAGGATTATGGTTAGGGTTCAGGATGAAGTGTAGTGTTATGGTGAGGGGATAGGGTTACAGATTAGGGTTACGGTTTAAGGTTACTGTTAGGTTTAACGGTTACAGTTCGTTTTGGGGTTGAGGTTTGCGGATAGGGTTAAGATGAGGGGTTAGGTTTTGGTACAGGGTTAGGGTTGTGTTAGGTTTAGGTTTGAAGATTAGGATTAGAGTTAGGATTAAAGGTTAGCATGAGAGTTAACGGTTAAGATTAAGGTTAAGGGTTAGGGTTAGGGTTTAGGTTTAGGGTTAAGGGTTAGGGTTAGTTTTAGGGTTAGAGTTATGTGTTAGGGTTTGTGTTAGAGGTTAGGGTTAGGTTTACTGTTCACGGTTAGGGTTACGTTTAGGGGTTAGCATTAGGGTTAGGGATTAGGTTTAGGGTAAGGGTTTAGAGTTAGTGTTGGGCTTTAGGCTCGGGGCTTAGGTTCAGGGTCAGAGGTTAGGGTTGGTGGTAGGGCTTAGATTTAGCGGTCAGTTTAAGGGCACAGGACCTGGTTAATCTACGGTGAGAGGGGTGCGGTCGGAGTCACCACGAAAGCACAACATCATTCCCTGGGCCCTGGGACAAGACCTACATGCAGGACTCAGGCGGAGCCTCATCTCACACATGGCATTGCTGTATTGTAGGCTTGCTTCACTCGGGAATGGAAGTAGTGTGAGAATTAAGGTTAGGGTTGGGGTTAGGGGTTTCGAGTTAGGGGTTAGGTTTCGAGTCATGGTTAGGTGCTAGTGGTTAGGGGTAGAGTTAGTGTTACGGGTTCGGTGTTAATTCTGGGTTAGGGGGCCAGGGGTAGGTTTAGGGTTGGGGTTAGTGTTATCGTTAGCGGTTAGGGTTAATGGATAGGGTTAGGGTTAAGGGTAGGCTTAGGGTTAGGGTTCAGGGTTAGGGTTAAGGTTTAGGGTTAGGGTCAGGGTTAAGGGTTAGGGTTAGGGTTAGGGTGTTATGGTTAAGGATTAGGTTTATTGTTCAGGTTTAAGGTTAGCATTATGGGTTTGTGTTACTTCTAACTGTAGGTCAGTGTTGGGGTTAGAACTCTAGGCATTAAGGTAAAGGATAGAGTTAGGGTTAAGAGTTGGGGTTATGTTTAATGGTTAGGATTGGGATTAGGGTTAAGGGTTAGGGTTAAGGTTAGGGGTTATGACTAAGGATCAACGGTTACGGTTATTTTTAGGCGTAGGGTTAGGGTAAGGGGTTAGGGTTAGTGTTAGTGTTGTTGGTAGGGTTAAGGTTAGGGTTGGTGTTTCAGAATTAGAGATTAGGTGTTATGGTTATGGCTAGGAGTTAGGGTTAGAATTACAGTATAGGGCTTGTTCTCAGGGTGTCATGCATTAACGTTACGATATGGGGTTAAAATTAGGGTTACGGTGAGGTTTACGTGTTAAGGTGAGCAGTAGGATCAGGGTTAGGTGTTATGTTCTGGGTTAGGGTTATGGGTGAGGGGTAGTGTTTATGCTTAGGGCATGGGCCCTGTATGCCCTAGGAATCGAAGTTAGGGGTCGGTTGTGGTCGCTGGGAACCCACTCTATCGTACGCTGTGTATGGGCCTCTGGGTTTCTTGCAGGACACTGTGGCAGAGCGGGCTTTCATGCATGGCTTAGTAGGATTGTAGGCTTTCAAAACTCTGAGACAGCAAGAAGTCTGAGCATTAGATTTCGGGTTAGGATTACGGTACGGTTTAGGGATGAAGATTAGTGATAGGGTGAGGGCTTAGGGTTAGAGGTTAGGGTTAGGGTTGTTTGTAGGGTGAAGTTTAGGGTTGGCATTTTAGAATTAGGGATGAGGTCTTATGGTTATGGCTCGGGATTAGGATTAGAATTATGGGATGGGGCTTCTTTTCAGGGTGTTATGCATTAAGGTTAAGATAAGGGGATAAGTTAGGGTTACGGGGAGGTTTATGTTTTAAGGTGAGCAATAGGATCAGGGTCAGGTGTTATATTCAGGGTGAGGGTTATCTGTTAGGGGTAGTGTTTATACTTAGCGTACAGGCCCTGTCTGCACTTGGCGGGGGGCTGGGGTTAGGGGGATGGGATTGTCCCCGGGAACCCACTCTATCGTACGCTGGATATGGGCTCCTGGGTTTCATGCAGGACACAGTGGTAGAGCCCCCTTTTACTCATGGCATGGGAGGATTTTAGGCTTTCTAAACTCTGAGAAAGCAAGAAGTCTGACAATTAGATTTAGGGGTAGGATTATGGTAATGTTTAGCGAGGAAGATTAGTGTTAGGGTGGGCTCTTAGGGTTAGGGGTTAGGGTTTAAGGTTTGTGTTATTTTTAACAGTTACAGTTACGTTTATGGTTAAGTTTCAGGGTTAGGGTTAAGGTTTGGTTTTATCGTTTGGCACAGGGTTAGGCTTCAGTGTTAGCTTTATGGTTAAAGATTAGGATTAGGGTTAGGGTTAAGGGTTAGTGTGAGGGTTAATGGTAAGGTTCAAGATTAAGGGTTAGGGTTGGGCTTAGGGTTAGGAATAAGGCTTCGTGTAACATTTAGGTTTAGAGTTAAGTGTTATGGTTATGGCTAGAGGTTAGGGTTAGGTTTAGGGTTCATGGTTACGGTTACATTTAGGGGTTTGGGTTACGGGTTAAGTTTAGGGCGAGTGTTTAGTGTTACTGTTGGGCGTTAGGATAAGGGCCGAGGTTTAGGGTTAGGATTTAGGTTTAGTGTTAGGGCTTAGATTTAGTGGTTAGTTTAAGGGCACATGCTCTGTTTAATCTATGGTGGGAAGGGTGCAGACTGGGTCGCCTCAACACCACACCATCGTACTTGGGCCTTGGGCCCAGACCTACATGCAGGACTCAGGCAGAGCCTCTTCTCACTCGTGGCATGGCTCTATTGTAGGCTTGGTCAACTCTGAGAACGAAGGAAGTGTGAGAATTAGGGTTATGGTTAGGGTTATGTGTTTGGGGTTAGAGGTTTGGGTTTGAGTGAAGTTTAGTGGTTAGGAATTAGAAGTTAGGATTAGTGTGTCAGGGGTTAGGTGTTAGGTTTTTGTAAGGGGCTAGCGTTAGATTTAGGTTTAGGGTTAATGTTCAGGTGGGTTAGGGGTCAGCGTTAGGGTTAGGCTTACAAGATAGGATTAAGGTAAAGGGTGAAGGCTTAAGATTAGCAGTAAGGGTTAAGGTTAGGGTTAAGGGTTAGGGTTTCGGTCCAAGTTAAGGGTGAGAGTGAGGGTTAACAGTTGCGATTAGGGTAATGGTTTAGGGATAGTAATAGGTTTAAGGGATAGGGTTAGGGTTAGGTTTAGGGTTCGGGGTTAGGGTTAGCATTAGCGGTTAGGGTTAGGGTTAGGGGTTAGGGTTACAGTTAGGGTTAGGTCTAGGCATTATGGTAATGGTTCGTGTTAGGGTTAAGAATTAGGGTTAGGTTTAATTGTTAGGATTATGATCAGGGTAATGGTTAGGGTTAGGGTTAGCGGTTAGAGTTAGGGTTAGTGTTAGGGTTGTTTGTAGGGTGAAGGTAATGTTTAGCAGTTTAGAATTAAGGTTAGGGATTAAGTGTTACGGTTATGCTAGGAGTTAGGCTTAGAATTAAGGGATAGGGTTTGTTCTTAGGGTAAGTGTTATGCAATAACATTAGGATAGGGGTTAAAGTTAGGGTTACAGTGAGGTTTACGTGTTAAGGTGAACAATAACATCAGGGTTAGGTGTTATGTTCAGGGTTAGGGTTATGGGTGAGGTGCAGGGTTTTTGCTTAGGGCATGGGCCCTGTCAGCACTAGCAGGGGGAGTTAGGGGGCTGTGATTGTCCCCGGGAACCCACTCTATTGTGCACAGAGTATGGGCTCCTGGGTTTCATGCAGGACACTGTGGCAGAGCCAGCTTTCACGCATGGCTTTGGAGAATTGTAGGCTTTTAAAACTCTGAGATAGCAAGAAGTCTGAGAATTAGATTTAGGGTTAGGATTATGGTTAGGGTTAGGGATGAAGATTAGTCAGGGAGAGGGCTTAGGGTTAGGGCTTAAGCTTCGAGTGAGGATTAGGGGTTAGGGAGTAGGTGTTGGGTTTAGTGATAGGGTTAGGGCTTAGGGGTTAGGGTTGGGTTAGGGGCTAGGGTTAGATTTAGAGTGGGGTTAGGGTTAGCGTTATGGGTTAGAGTTAGGGTTAAGGGATAGGATAAGGGTTAAGCGTTAAGGCTTAGGGTTAGCGTTAAGTGTTAGGTTTAGTTTTAAGGGTTAGGGTTACAGTTCGAGTTAAGGGTTAGTGTGGGGTTAACGGTTAGGGCTAGGGTTATGGGTTAAGGATAGAGTTAGGTTTAAGGCTTAGGATTAGGGTTCAGTGTTAGGGTTAGCATTAGGGATTAGGGTTAGGGTTAGGGGTTACGTTTACTCTTAGGGTTAGGTCTAGGCATTAGGGTACGTGTTAGTGTTAGGCTTAAGAGTTAGGGTTAGGTTTAATTGTTAGGATTAGGATCAGGGTTAAGGGTTAGGGTTAAGTGTCAAGTGTTACGGTTATTTTTAGGTGTACGGTTAGGGTTAGCGGTTAGGGTTAGGGTTAGTTTGTAGGGATAAGGTAATGTTTAGCAGTTTTGAATTAGCCTTAGGGATTAGGTGTTACAATTGTGGCTAGGAGTTAGGGTTAGAATTAAGGGATAGGGGTTGTTCTTAGGGTAAGTCTTATGCATTAACGTTAGGATAACAGGTTCAAGTTAGAGTTATGGTGAGGTTGATGTGTTAAGGTGAGCAATAGTATCAGGGTGAGCTGTGATGTTCAGGGTTAGGGTTATGGGTGAGGGGTAGTGTTTATGCTTATATCACGAGCCCTCTCTGCTCTAGGAGGGGGCTTAGAGGGCTGGGATAGATGCCGGAAGCCACTCTATCATACACTGGGTATGGGCCCCTTGGTTTCATGCCGGACACAGTGGCCAAGCCTCCTTCTACACATGGCATGGGAGGATTGTAGGCTTTGTAAACTCTGAGAAAGCAAGAAGTCTGAGAATTAAATTTAGGGCTAGGATTAGGGTTAGGGTTAGCAATATAGGTTACTGTTATGGTGAGGGCTTAGGGTTAGGGGTTTCAGTTAGGGTCAGGGTTAAAGGTTAGTGTTAGGTTTAACAGTTACAGTTAGGTTTAGGGTTAAGCTTTAAGGTTTAAGCTTAGGGTTAAGATTAGGGTTTAGGTTTTGGTACAGGGTAAGGGTTAAGTGCTAGGTTTAGGCTCAAAGATTAGGATTAGGGTTAGGGTTAAGGTTTAGTGTGAGGGTTAACGGTTAGGGTTAAGGTTAAGTGTTAGGTTTATGGGTTAGGGTTAGGGTTAAGTGTTCATGTTAGGTTTAGGGTTAGAGTTAAGTGTTATGGTTAGGGTTAGGGGTTTGGGTTAGGTTTAGGGTTCATGGTTAAGGTTACATTTAGGGGTTAGGTTTAGGGTAAGCGTTTAGTGTTAGTGTTGGGCATTAGGGTCAGGGCTTAGGTAGGGTTAGGGGTTAGGGTCAGTGTTTGGGCTTTGATTTGGCGGTTAGTTTAAGGTTACAGGACCTGTGTAATCTATGGTGAGAAGGGTGCAGAATGTTTCCATGCGACACTACACCATCGGATCCTGGGCCTTTGGCCCAGACCTACTTGCAGGACTCATGCGGAAACTCTACTCACGCATTGCATGGTTGTATTTTAGCCTTGGTTAACTCTGAGAATGGAAGTAGTGTGAGAAATAGGGTTATGGTTAGGGTTAAGGGTTTGGTGTTAGGGGTTAGGGTTCAAGTGAGGTTTAGTGGTTAGGGACTAGGATTTAGGGTTAGTGTTAGGGTTAGGGGTTAGTTTTGCGTTAGGGGCTAGGGTTAGATTTATGGTTGGGGTTAGTGTTAGGGTTAGGATTAGGCATCAGGGTTAGTGTTAGGGTTAAAGGATAGGATTGGCGTTAAGTGTTTAGGCTTAGGGTTTGTGTTAAGTGTTAGGGTTGGGGTTTAGGCTTAGGGTTACGGTTTGAGTTAAGCTCTAGGGTGAGGGTTAAAGATTAGGCTTAGGATTATTGGTTAGGGATAGAGTTATGTTTAAGGGTTAGGGATAGGGTTAGGTTTAGGGTTCAGTGTTAGGGTTAGCATTAGGGGTTAGGGTTAGGGTTAGGGGTTAGGCGTAGTGATGTATTAAGGGCTATGGTTAGAATTAGGATTGGGGTTAGTGTTAGGTTTAGGGTTAGGGGTTAGGTTTAGGGTTAAGGGATAGGATTATGGTTAAGGGTTGGGCGTAGCTTTAGGGTTAAGATTTAGTGTTAGGGTCCGGTTTAAGGGTTAGGGTGAGGGTTAACGGTTAGGGTTAGGGTTGGGGTTAGGGGTTAGGGATATAGTTAGTATTAAGTGTTAGAGTTAGGTTTAGGGTTCAGGGTTAGGGTTAGCTTTAGGGGTTATGATTAGGGTTAGGTGTTAGTTTAGTGTTAGTGTTAGGTCTAGGCGTCAGGGTAAGGTTTAGGGTTAGGGTTAAGAGCTAAGGTTGGGTTAGGGTTAGGGTTAGGGTTAGGAGTTAGGGTAAAGGGTCAAGGGTTAGCATTATTTTTAGCCATAGCTTTGGCGTTAGGAGTAAGGGTTAGGTTCAGTGTTAGGGTAACAGTAGGTTACCGTAACAGTAACTACGTAGGGTAACAGTTAGTGTTAGTGGTTTAGAATTAGGGTTAGGGATTAGTTGTCACAGTTATGACTAGGAGATAGGGTTAGAATTATGGGATAGGGGTTATTCTCAGGGTAAGTGTTATGCATTAACGTTAGGATAAGAGGTTAAAGTTCAGGTTACGGTGAGGTTTACATTCTAAGGTGAGCAATAGAATCAGGGTTAAATGTTATTTTCAGGGTTAGAGTTTTGGGTGAGGTGTAGAGTTTATGCTTAGGGCACGGGCCTTGTCTGCATTAGGCGGGGGGGGGGGGGGTTAGGGGGCTGGGATTGTCACCAGGAACCCACTCTATCGTACTCTGGTTATGGGCCCCAGCGGTTCATTCAGGACACAGTGGAAGAGCCTCCTTTCACGCATGGCATGGGAGGATTGTAGGCTTTCTAAACTCTAAGAAAGCAAGAAGACTGAGAATTAGATTTAGGGTTAGGGTTAGGGTTCGGGTTAAGGATCAAGGTTAGTATTAGGGTGAAGGCTTAGAGTTAGGGGTTACGGGTAGCGTTACAGGTTACTCTTAGTTTTAACCGTTACAGTTAGGTTCAGGGTTAAGGTTTATGGTTAGGTTTAAGGTTAGGGTTTAGGGTTTGGTACAGGATTAGGGTTAAATATTAGGTTTAGGGTTAAAGATTACGATTAAGGTTAGGTTTAAAGGTTAGTGTGAGGGTTAACAGTCAAGGTTAAAGTTAAGAGTTAGGGTTAGGGTTAGTGTTAGGATTAAGGGTTCATGTTAGGTTTAGGGTTAGAGTTAAGTGCTATGGTTAGCGCTCGAGGTTAGGGTTAGGTTTAGGGTTCACAGTTAGGGTTACGTTTAGAGGTTAGCATTAGGGTTAGGGATTAGCTTTAGGGTAAGAGTTTAGAGTTAGTGTTGGGCTTTAGGCTCAGGGCTTAGGTTTAGGGTCAGAGGTTAGGGTTGATGTTAGGGCTTAGATTTAGTGGTTAGTTTAAGGGCACAGGACCTGTTTATTCTACAGTGAGAGGGGTTAGTGTTAGGGTTAGGGTTGTCGTAGGGGTTAAGGTTAGATTTAACCTTGGGGTTAGTGTTAGGGTTAGGATTAGGGGGTTAGTGTTAGGGTTAGGGGTTAAAAACACCTACAGCCAGCCCTAACCCGATTTCTGACACTTCTTCCATTCTCAGAGTTAACCAAGCCTACAATACAGCCATGTCATGCGTGAGAAGAGGCTCCACCTGAGTCCTGTATGTAGGTCTTGGCCCAAGGCCCAGCGTACGGTGGTGTTGTGTCGCAGCGACCCTGTGCACCACTCTCACCATAGATTAAACAGGTCCTGTGCCCTTAAACTAACCGCTAAATCTCAGCCCTAACACTAATCCTAACCCCTAACCCTAAAAGTTATCCTTAACCCTACTGTTAACACTCAAACTAACCCTTAACTCTAACCCTTGTCATGATCTTTAACCCTAACCCTAACACTTAACCCTAACCCTGTACCAAACCATAACCCCTAAGCTTAACCCTAACCCTAAACCTAAACCCTAAGTCTAACTGTAACTGTTAAACCTAACAGTAACTTTTAACCCTAAAACTAACCGTATCCCCTTACCGGAAGCCCTCACCCTAAGATTAAACTTCATCCCTAACCATAACGATAATCCTAACCTTAAATCTAATTCTCAGACTTCTTACTTTCTTAGAGATTTGAAAGCTTACAATCCTCCTTTACCATGCGTGAAATCAGGCTCTGCCAGAGTGTCCTACAAGAAACCCATGGGCCCATACCCTGCATACGATAGAGTGGGTTTCTGGTGACAATCGCATCCCCCTCAATCCCACTCCTAGGGCAGACAGGGCCCATACCCTAAGCAAAACCCTACCCCTCACTCATAATTCTAACCCTGATCCTATTGCTCACCTTAACACATAAACCTCACCGTAAACCTAACTTTAACCACTTATCCTAACATTAATGCATAACACTTATGCTAAGAACAACCCCTATCACTTAATTCTAACCCTAACTCCTAGCCATAACAGTAACCCCTAATCCCTAACCCTAATTCTAACCACTAAACATTACCTTAACCCTACAAACAACCCTAATACTAACCCTAACCTTAAACGCTAACCCTAACCTTATCCCTAAACATAACCTTAAAAGTTTACCCTAAACCCTAACCCTATCCCCTAACCCTAAGCCTAACCCTTAATTCTGATCCTAATCCTAACAATTAAACCTAACCCTAACCCTTAACCCTAACACTAACCCTTACCTTAATGCCGAGACCTAATCTTAGCAGTAAAGCTACCTCTAACCCTAACCCTAGACCTTAAACCTAACACTATCCCTAACTTATAACCCTAACCCTAACTGTTAACCCTCACCCTAACCCTTAACTCGGACCATAACCCTAACCCTTAACCCTAACCCTATCCCTTAATGCTAACCCTAAGCCTTAACCCTTAACCCTAATCCTATCCCTTAACCCTAACCCTAACCCCTAACCCTAACCCTAACCCTAACCCCAACCCTAAATCTATCTCTAGTCCCTAACCCAACCCTAACCGTTAACCCCTAATGCTAACATTAACCCTAACCCCTAATCCCTAACACCTAACCCTCACGCGAACACTAACCCCTAACCCCAAACACCTAACCCTAATCATAACCATAATTCTCACACTTCCTCCATTCTCAGAGTTAGCCAAGCCTACAATAAAACCATGCCATGCGTGAGAAGAGGCTCTGCCTGAGACCTGCATGTAGGTCTGGGCCCAAGGCCTAGGGTACGATGGTGTGGTGTGGCGATGACCCATTCTGCACACTTCTCACCATAGATTACACAGGTCCTGTGCCCTTAAAATAACCTCTAAATCTAAGTCCTAACGCTAACTCTAACACTAACCCTTAACCCTAAACTTAAGCCCTGACCCTAACGCCCAACACTAACATTAAACCCTTACCCTAATCCTTACCCATAACCCTAATGCCTAAACGTAACCCTAACGATGAACCCTAAACCTAACCCTAACCCAAAACCCTAACCATAACACTTAACTCTAACCCTAAACCTAACACGAACACTTAAACCTAAACTTAACCACTAACCCTAACACTTAACCTTAACCCTAACCGTTAACTCTCACACTAACCCTTAAACCTAACCCTAATCGTAATCTTTAACCCTAAACCTAACAGTTAACCCTTACCCTGTACCAAAACCTAACCCCTAACCTTAACCTTAACCCTAACACTTGACCCTAAAGCTAACTGTAACCATTAAACCTAACACTAACCTTTAACCCTGACCGTAACTCTAACCCCTAACCCTAAGCCCTCACCCTAATGCTAAACTTTATCCTTAACACTAACCATAATCCTATCCCTAAATCTAATTCTCAGACTTCTTGCTTTCTCAGAGTTTAGAAAGCCTACAATCCTCCCATGCCATGCGTGAAAAGAGGCTCTGCCACTGTGTCCTGCATGAAACCCAGGGACCCATACCCAGTGTACGATAGAGAAAGTTCTCGGCCACAATCCTAGACCCCTAATCCTCCCGCCTAGTGCAGACAGGGCCCGTGCCCTAAGCATAAAAAGTACGCCTAACATATAACCCTAACCTTGAACGTAACACCTAACCCTGATCCTACTGCTCACCTTATCATGTAGACCACACTGTAACCCTAACTTTAACCGCATCTCCTAAAGTTAATGCATAACACTTACACTGAGAACAACGCCTATCCCATAATTCTAACCCTAAATCTTAGCCATAACCATACAACCTAATCCCTAACCCTAATTCTAAACTGCTAACCCTAACCTTAACACTACCAACAACCCTAACACTAACCCTAACCCTAACCCTCACCCCTAATCCTACCCTATGCCTAAAAGTAACCCTAACTCCTAACCCTTATCCCTAACCAAAAGCCCTGTCCCTAACCATAAGACTTAAGTCTCACCCTTATACCCTAACCCTAATACGAATCCTTAAGCCTAACCCCCAATCCTAACAATTAACCTTAACCCTAACTGTTAACGCTCACCCTAACCCTTAAATCAGACCAAAACCCTAACATTTAACCCTAATCCTAATCCCTAATGCTAACCCTAAGCCTTAACCCTTTACCCTAATCCTATCCCTTAAGCCTAACCCTAACCCTAATTCCTAACCCTAACCATAATCCCTAACCCTAACCCTAACACTAACCCTAACTCTGAATCTAACCCTAGCCCCTAAACCAACACTAACCCCTAACCCCTAACCCTAACACTAACACTAACTCCTAATTTCTAACCCCTGAACCACACTCGAACCCTAACCCCTAACCCCAAACAGTTAACCATAACCATAACCCTAATTCTCACACTTCCTCCATTTTCAGAGTTCACCAAGCCTACAATAGAGCCATGCCATGAGTGAGAAGAGGCTCCGCCTGAGTCCTGCATGTAGGTCTGGGCCCAAGGCCCAGGTACGATGGTGTGGTGTCAAGGGGACCAATTCTGCACCCTTCTCATCATAGATTAAACAGGTCCTGTGCCCTTAAACTAACCGCTAAATCTAAGCCCTAACACTAAACCTAAACGCTAACCCTAAACCTAAGCCCTTATCCTAATGCCCAACACTAACACCAAACACTCACCCTAAACCTAACCCGTAACCCTAACCCCTAAACGTAACCCTAACCATGCACCCTATATCTAACCCTAACCCCTAACCCTAACCATAACACTTAACTCTAACCCTAAACTAACATAAACCCTTAACACTAAACCTAATCCCTAACCCTCATGCTTAACCCTAACCGTTAATCCTCACACTTACCTTTAAACCTAACCCTAATTGTAATCTTTAACTCTAAACTTAACACTTAAACCTTAACCTGTACCAAAACCTATCCCCTAAACTGAACCCTAACACTAAACCTTAACGCTAAACCTAACTGTAACTGTGAAACCTAACACTGACCTTTAACTCTGACCCTAAACCTAACCCCTAACCCTAAGGCATCACCTTAACACTAAACTTCATCCCTAATTCTAACCATAATCCTAACCCTAAATCTAATTCTCAGACTTTTTCTTTCTCAGAGTTTAGAAAGCCTATAATCCTCCCATGCCATGTGTGAAAGGAGGCCCTGCCACTGTGTCCAGGGGCCAATACCCAGCATACGATAGAGTGATTTCCCGGCGAATACGCTAGCCCCCTAACCTCTCCGCCTAGTGCAGACAAGGCACGTGCCCTAAGCATAAACACAACCCCTAACCAATAACCCTAACCATAACTGTTAACTCTCACCCTAACATTTAACCCTGACACTAACCCTAACCCGTAAACCTATCCCTAAACCTTTACCCAAAGCCTAAGCCTTAACTCTAACACTATCATTTAACCCTAGCCCTAACCCCTAAATGTTACACTAACCATGAACCCTAAGCCTAACCGTAACCCCTAACACTAACCATAACACTTAACTGTAACCCTAAACCTAACAAGACCCCTTAACCCTAAAACTAACCCCTAACCCTAGCCCTTAAACTTAACCCTAAACTTTTACCCTCACACTAACCTTTAACACTAACCATAATGCTAATCTTTAACCCTAAACCTAACACTTAACTCTTACCCTGTACGAAACCCTAACCCCTGACCTTAACCCTGACAATAAACCTTAACCCTAAACCTAACTTTAACCGTTAAAACTAACACTAACCTTAACCCTAACTCTATCCCTAACCCTTAACCCTAAGCCCTCACCCTAACACTAATCGTCATCCCTAATCCTAACCATAATCCTATCCCTAAATCTTAATCTCAGACGTCTTCCTCTCTCAGAGTTTAAAAAGCCCTCACCCTAAAATTTAACCCTAAACCTAACTGTAACTGTTTAAACTAACACTAATCTTTAACCATAACCCTAACCCTTAACCTGAACCCTAAGCCAAACTCTTAACCCTAATCCTATCCCTTAACCCTAACTCTAATCCCTAACTCGAACGCTAACACTAACCCCAACCCTAAACCTAACCCTAGCCCCTAACCCAACCCTC
This sequence comes from Eulemur rufifrons, assembly GCF_041146395.1. Lineage (NCBI taxonomy): Eukaryota > Metazoa > Chordata > Mammalia > Primates > Lemuridae > Eulemur > Eulemur rufifrons. The sequence continues at coordinate 1,393,119 of NW_027182816.1, forward strand.
ACCCCAACCCCTAACCCTAACACTAACCCTAACCCCTAATGCCTAACCCCTAACCCTCATTTGAACATTCTCTCCTAAACCCAAATCCCTAACCCTAACCATAACCCTAATTCTCACACTTCTTCCATTCTAAGAGTTAACCAAGCCTACAATACAACCATGCCATGCATGAGAACAGGCTCCCCCTGATTCCTGCATGTACGTCTGAGCCCAAGGCCCAGGGTACAATGCTGTGGTGTCTCAGCGACCGATTCCACACCCTTCTCACCATAGATTAAACAGGTCCTCTGACCTTAAACTAATCGCTAAATCTAAGTCCTAACACTAACCCCTACCCTAAACAGAAACCCTGACCCAAACTCCCTTCACTAACACTATACCCTTACACCAAACCTAACCCCTAAACCTAACCCCTAAACATAACCTTAACCATGAACCCTAAACCTGAACCTAAACCCTAACACTTAAGTGTAACCCTAAACCTAACACGAACCCCTAATCCTAACCCTAAACCCTAACCCTAACCCTTCACCTTAACCCTAACCGTTAACCCTCAGCTAACCCTTAAACCTAACACTAATCCTAATCTTTACCCCTAAGCCGAACACTTAACCCTAACCCTGTACCAAACCCTAATCCCTAACACTAAGCCCTCTCCCTAACACTAAACTTCATCCCTAACCCTAACCGTAATCCTAACCCTAAATCTAATTCTGAGACTTCTTGCTTTCTCAGAGTTTAGAAAGCCTACAATCCTCCCATGCCATGCATGAAAGGAGGCTCTGCCACTGTGCCCTGCATGAAACCCAGAGGCCCATACCCAGCATACGATAGAGTGGGTTCCTGGTGACAATCCCAGCCTCCGAGCTCCCCCACCTAGTGAAGACAGGGCCTGTGCCCTAAGCATAAACACTGCCCCTAACCCATAACCATAACCCTGATCATAACATCTGACCCTGATCCTATTGCTCACCTTAACATGTAAAACTCACCATAACCCTAACCCTAACCCCTTATCCTAACGTTAATGAATAATACTTACCCTGAGGACAACACCTATCCCATAATTCTAACCCTAAATCTTATTCATAACTGTAAAACCTAATACCTAATTGTAAGCTGCTAACCCTAAATTTAACCCTACCAACAGCCCTAACACTAACCCTAACCCTAACCCTTGATCCTTAAGCCTAAACCCTAACCCTAACCCTAACCCTAAGTATAAACTCTACCCCTCACCCATAACCCTAACCCTGGACATAAAACCTAACCCTGATCCTATTGCTCACCTTAACACGTAAAGCTCACCGTAACACTAACTTTAACCGCTTACCCTAACTTTAAGCATAAAACTGACCCTGAGACCAACCCCTATGCCATAATTCTAACCCTAACTCCTTACCATAACCATAACACCTAATCCCTAACCCTAATTCTAAACTGCTAAACCTAACCTTAAGCCTACAAAAAACCTTAACGGTAACACTAACCCTAACACCTAATCCTAACCCTGTGCCTGAAAATAAACCTAACCCTTAACCTTTAACCCTAATGCTAACCCATAACCCTAACCATAACACTTTACTCTAACCCTAAATCTAACACGAACGTTTAACACTAGCCCTAAACCCTAACCCTAACCCTTAAACACAAACCTAACCGTTAACACTCACACTAACCGTCAACCCTAATCCGAATTCTAATCTTTAACCCTAAACCTAACACTTAACCCTAACCCTGTACCAAACCCTAACCCCTAACCATAACCCTCACCCTAAAACGTAACCCTAAACCTAACTGTAACCGTTAAACCTAACTCTAACATTTAACCTTTACTCTACCCATAATCCCTAGCCCTAATCCCTCACCCTAGCACTAACCTCATTCCTAACCCTAACTATAATCCTAACCCTAAATCTAATTATCAGACTTCTTGCTTTCTCAGCGTTAGAAAGCCTACAATCCTCCCATGCCATGAATAAAAGGAGGCTCTACCACTGTGTCCTGCCGGAAACCACAGTGCCCATACTCAGCATACACTAGAGTGGGTTCCCGACGACAATCGCAACCCCAAACCCCTCCCCCCCTGCCTAGTGCAGACAGGGCCCGAGTCGTAAGCATAAACCCTACCCCTCACCCCTAACCATAACCCTGAACATAACACCTGACCCTGATCCCATTGCTCACCTTAAAATGTAAATCTCACCATAACCCTAAATTTAACCCCTTATCATAACGTTAATGCATAACACTTACCCTGAGAACAACTCCTATCTCTGAATTCTAACCCTAACTCCAAGCCATAACCATAACACCTAATCCCTAATGCGAATTCTAAACTGCTAACCCTAACCTTCAACCTACCATCAAACCAAACATTACCCTAGCCCCTAACTTTAAAACTATGCCTAAAAATAACCCTAACACTTCACCCTTAATCCTAACCCCTAACTCTAACCCTAACCCTACCCCTAAGACCCTAACCATAACCCTAACTGTTAACCCTCACCCTAACACGTAACCCTGAACTTAACCCTAAACCTTAACACTAACCCTTAACCCTAACCCTAAGCCAAACCCTTAACCATAATCCTATCCTTTAACCCTAAACGCTAACCCTAATATTAACCCCAACCCTAAACCTAACCCTAGCACCCTAACCCAAACCCAACAACTATCCACTATCCCTAACACTAACCCTAACTCCTAATCCCTAGGACCTAACCCTGACTCGAACCATAATCCCAAACTCCAAACCCCTAACCCAAACCCTAACCCTGATTCTCACACTACTTCCATTCTCAGAGTGAAGCAAGCCTACAATACAGCTATACTATGCGTGAGATGAGGCTCCACCTGAGTCCTGCATGTAGGTCCTTTCCCAAGGATCAGGGAACGATTTTGTGCTTTCGTGGAGACTCCGACAGCACCCTTCTCACCGTAAATAAAACAGGTCCTGTGCCCTTAAACTAAAAGCTAAATCTCAGCCCTAACACTAACACTAACCCCTAACCGTAAACATAAGCTCCGACCGTAACGCTGAACACGAACTCTAAAACCTTACCTTAAACCTAATCCCTAACCCTAACACTAACCCATAAACATAACACTAACCATGAACCCTAAACCTAACCCTAACCATAACACTTAACGCTAACCCTAAAGCCTACACGAAGACTTATTCCTAACACTAACAAAAACCCTAGCCCTTAGTCTTGATCCTTATAATTAACCCTCACACTAGCCCTTAACCCTAACCCTAATCCTAATCTTTAACCCTAAAGCTAAAACTTAAGCCTAACACTGTACCAAACGCTAAACCTTAACCTTAACCCTAACCCTAAAACATAACCATAAACCTGACTGTAACGGTTAAACCTAACACTAACCTTTAACCCTAACCACTGACCTTCAGAACGCACCCTAACACTAACCTTCATCCCTAAACATTACCATAAACCTACCCCTAAATCTAATTCTCAGACTTCTTGCTTTCTCAGAGTTTAGAAAGCCTACAATTCTCCCATGTCATGAGTAAAAGGAGGCTCTGCCACTGTGTCCTGCAAGAAACCCGGGGGACCATAACTAGTGCATGATAGAGCGGGTTCCCAGTGGCAATCCTAGTCCCTAACCCCCCCCCCTCCTGGTGAAGACAGGGCCCGTGCGCTAAGCAAAAACACTATCCCTAACAGATAACCCTAACTCCAAACATAAAACCTAACCCTGATCCTGTTGCTCACCTTAAAACATAAACCTAACCATAACCCTAATTTATCCCCTTATGTTAACGTTAATGCATAGCACCCAAAGAAGAAGCCCTATCCCATAATTCTAAACCTAATCCCTAGCCATAACCATAACACCTCATCCATATTCTAAAGTGCCAATCCTAAACTTCAACCTACCATCAACCCTAACCCTTAACCCTAAGCCCTCACCCTAACACTAATCTTCATCCCTAAACCGTGCCGTAATCCTAACCCGAAATCTAATTCTCAGACTTCTTGCTTTCTCAGAGTTTTGAAAGCCTACAATCCTACTAAGCCATGCATGAAAGCCCGCTCTGCGACAGTGTCCTGCAGGAAACCAGAGGCCCATACACTGCATACGATAGAGTAGATTACCAGCGACCATCACAGACCCCTATCTTTGCCTCCTAGTGCATACAGGGTCCGTGCCCAGAGCATAAACCCTACCCCTCACCCATAAGACTAACCCAGAACATAACACCTAACCCTGATCATACTGCTCACCTTAAGAGGTAAAGCTCACCATAACCCTAACTTTAACACCTTATCTTAACGTTAATGCATGACACCCTGAGAAAAAGCACTATACTGTAATTCTAACGCTAACTCCTAGCCATAACCATAACACCTGATCCCGAATTCTGAAACGCCAACCCTAACCTTAACCCTACCAACAACACTAACACTAACCCTAACACCTTACCCTAACCCTACGCCTAAAAATAACCCTAACCATTGATCCTTAGTCATAACCCCTAACCTTAACCCTAACACTTAACCCTAATCCCAAGCCTAACCATTAAACATAACCCTAACACTTAACCTTAAACCTAACCTTTACATTAATGCCTAGAGATCTAACCCTAACACTGACTTACAGTTAACACTAACCCTAACCCCCTAATGTTAACCTTAAACCTGAACCATAAACCTAACCCTTAACCCTAATCCTATCCCTAACCCCCTAACCCTATCCCTAACTGTTAACCCTCACCCTAACCCTTAACCGTGACCCTAACCCTAAACCTGAACCCTTACCCTAAGCCTAACCCTTAACCCTAACCCTATCCCTTAACCCTAACGCCTAACCCTAACGCTAACTCCAAACCTAAACCTTACCCTGGCCCCCTAAACCAGAGATAACACCTAACCCGTAACACTAACTCTAACCCTAACCACTAATCCCTAGCACCTAACCCTGACTCCAAGCCTAACCCCTAACTCGAAACCCCTAACCCCAACCCTAACCCTAATTCTCACACTACTTCCATTCCCGAGTGAAGCAAGCCTACAATACAGCCATGCCATGTGTGAAATGAGGCTCCGCCTGAGTCCTGCATGTAGATCTTGTTCCAGGGCCCAGGGAATGATGTTGTGCTTTCGTGATGACTCCAACCGCACCCCTCTCACCGTAGATTAACCAGGTCCTGTGCCCTTAAACTGACCGATAAATCTAAGCCCTACCACCAACACTAACCCCTGACCCTGAACCTAAGCCCCGAGCCTAAAGCCCAACACTAACTCTAAATCCTTACCCTAAACCTAATCCTTAACCCTAATGCTAACCCCTAAACGTAACCCTAACCGTGGACAGTAAACCTAACCCTAACCTCTAACACAAACCATAGCACATAACTCTAACCCTAAAACTAACCCTAACCCTTAACCCTAAACCTAAACCCTAACCCTAACTCTTAACCTTAACCCTAACCGTTAACTCTCACGCTAACCTTTAATCCTAACCCTAATCCTAATCTTCAACCGTAAACCTAACACTTAACCCTAACCCTGTACCTAACCCTAACCCTATACCAAACCCTAACCCCTCATCTTAACCCTAACCGTAAACCTCAACCCTAAACCGAACTGTAACCGTTAAACCTAAGAGTAACCTTTAACCCTAACCCTAATCCCTAACCCTAAGCCCTCACCCTAACACTAAACTTCATCCTTAACCCTAACCATAATCCTAACCCTAAATCTAATTCTCAGACTTCTTGCTTTCTTAGAGTTTAGAAAGCCTGCAATCCTCCCATGCCATGCGTGAAAGGAGGCTCTACCACTGTGTCCTGCATGAAACCCACGGGCCCATACCCAGAGTATGATAGAGTGGGTTCCCGGGTACAATCCCAGCCCCCTAAACTCCCCCCGCCCGCCCAATGCAGACAGGGCCCGTGCGCTAAGCATAAACAATACCTTTAACAGATATCCCTCACCGTGAACATAACACCTAACCCTGTTCCTATTTCTCCCCTTAACACGTAAACCTCACCATGAGCCTAACTTTAACCTCTTATCCTAACGTTAGTGCATAACCCATTCCCTGAGAACAACCCCTATCCCATAATTCTAACCCTATCTCCTAGTCGTCACTGTAACACCTAATCCCTAACCCTAATTCTAAACCGCTAACTCTAACCGTAACCCTGCCTACAACCCTAACACTGACAGTAACCCTTACTTCTAACCCCAACGCTATGCCTAACAAAAACCCTTAACCCTTCACCCTAACCCCTAAGCCTTACCCTAACCCTTAACCCTAATCCTAATCCTATCCATTCAACCTAACCCTAGCTCTTAAAGCTAACCCTAAACCTTACCCTCACGACTAGACCTAACCCTGACACTAACCTAACACCTAACCCTAACCATAACCCCTACAGCTACCCTTAACCCTGAACCCTAAACCTAACCCTAACACTGAACCCTCACTATATCCCCAACCTCTAAGCCTAATCCTAACCGTTAACCCTCACCCTAACACTTAAACTGGACCATAACACTAAACATTAACCCTAACACTAAACTTTAACCCTAAACCTGAGCCCAACCCTTAACGCTAATCCTATCCTTTTACCCTAAACCTAACTCCTAAACCTAACCCTAACACTAACCCCAATCCTAATTCTAACCATACCCCTTCATAAAACACTAACTCCTAACCCTAACACTTACCAAAAACCCTAATCGCTAATCCCTAACACTAACGCTTAACCTTTACCGTAACCGTTAACCCTCACCCTAACCCTTAACGCTGACCCTAACCTTAACCTTTAATCTAAGCCTGACCCTTAACCCTAACAGTAAGGAAAACCCTCACGCCAACCTTATCCCTTATCCCTAACACTAACACTACAGCTAAAAATAACCCTAACCTTTGATCCTTAAACCTAACCCCTAACACTTACTTTAACCCCAAACCCTAACCCTAATCCTAAGCATTAAACCTAACCCTATCTCTTAACCCTTACTCTAACGCCTAGATCTAACCCTAAAATCTAACCTACCACCTAATCCTAACCTTAAGCCCTAATGCTAACTCTAACCCTGAACCCTAAACCTACCCGTAAACCCTTAACACTAACCCTATCCATAAACCTTAACCCTGACCCTAACCATTACCCGCACCCAAGCATTTAACCCTGACCCTAACCCTAATCCTTAACGATAAATTAACACTAAACCCCAACCCTAAGCCCAACACTTAACCCTAAACCTGACCCTTGACCCCTAACCCTAAACCTAAGCCTAACCCCAACCTGTACCCTTAATCTTGACCCTTACCCTTAACCCTCGCACTAACCCTACTCCTAATCTTTAACCATGAAGCTAACACTGAAGCCTACCCCTGTGCCAAACGCTAAACCCAAACCTTAACCCGAACCCTGAGACTTAACCGTAAACCTAACTGTAACTGTTAAACCTAACACTAACCTTTAACCCCAACCCCTAACCCAAGACCCCACCCTGACACTAATCTTCATCCCTAAACATTACCAGAATCCTACCCCTAAATCTAATTCTCAGAGTTCTTGCTTTCTCAGAGTTTAGAAAGCCTACAATCCTCCCATGCCATGAGTAAAAGGGGGCTCTGCCACTGTGTCCTGCATGAAACCCAGGAGCCCATACCCAGCGTACGATAGAGTGTGTTCCCGGGGACAATCCCATCCCCCTAACCCCAGCCCCCTGCCCAGTGCAGACAGGGCCCGTACGCTAAGTATAAACACTACCCCTAACAGATAACGCTCACCCTGAACATAACACCTAGCCCTGATCCTATTGCTCACCTTAAAACATAAACCTCCCCGTAACCCTAACTTAGCCCCTTAACTTAACGTGAATGCATAACACCTTGAGAAGAAGCCCTATCCCCTAATTCTAATCCTAAACCATAGTCATAACCGTAACACCTCATCCCTAATTCTAAAACGTCAAACCTAACCTTCACCCTACCAGCAACCCTAACCCTAACCCTAACCCCTAACCCTAAGCCCTCACCCTAACCACTAATCTTCATCCCTAAACCGTGCCGTAATCCTAACCCGAAATCTAATTCTCAGACTTCTTGCTTTCTCAGAGTTTTGAAAGCCTACAATCCTACTAAGCCATGCATGAAAGCCGGCTCTGCCACAGTGTCCTGCATGAAACCCAGAGGCCCATACACTGCGTGCGATAGAGTGGGTTCCCAGCGACCATCACAGACCCCTAACTTCGCCTCCTAGTGCATACAGGGCCCGTGCCTTAAGGATAAACCCTACCCCTCACCCATAACCCTAACCCAGAACATAACACCTAACCCTGATCCTACTGCTCACCTTAACAGGTAAAGCTCACCGTAACCCTAACTTTAACCCCTTATCTTAACGTTAATGCATGACACCCTGAGAACAAGACCTATACCGTAAATCTAACGCTAACTCCTAGCCATAACCATAACACCTAATCCCTAATTCTGAAATGCCAACCCTAACCTTAACCCTACCAACAACACTAACATTAACCCTAACCCCTTACGCTAACCCTACGCCTAAAAATAACCCTAACCTTTGATCCTGAGTCATTACCCATAATCTTAACCCTAACCCTCAACCCTAATCCCAATCCTTAACCGTTAAACTTAACCCTAACTCTTAACCCTAACCCTGACCTTTACCCTAATGCCTAGAGATCTAACCGCAACACTGACCTACAGTTACACTAACCCTACCCTCTAACGCTAACCTTAAACCTGAACCATAAACCTAACCCTTAACCCTAACCCTATCCCTAACCCCCTTACCCTAACTCTAACTGTTAACCCTCACCCTAACCCTCAACCTTGACCCTAACCTTAAACCTTAATCCTAACCATGCGTTTCATGAGCCTCTGCCTTTGTCCTGCGTGACAGTTGAAGCCCAACACCAAGGGTAAGATGAAGTGGGGACGCAGCCTTGCTCCACACCCACAGTGCCCCGTACATTAGACGGGGCCCGTGCCCTAACACACACCGTTAAACGTAAGCCCTAACCCTATCACTAAACCAAACCCTTCGTAAGCCCTGAATCTAACTCCTAACAGTAACCCTAATCCCTGACCCTTACTCTTGCCTCTCACCGTAAACCTAAACCCAACCACTAAACATAATCCTAATCTCTAACCCTAACAGTAATCCTAACCCTAATTCTAACCTAAAACCCTAACCCCTAAATCTAATCCTAGTCCCTAACACCTAACCTTACCCTAAACCGAATTCCAATTCTCAGAGTTCTTCAATTCAAAAACTTAAAAAAGCCTACAATCCACCAATGCCGTGTCTGAGATGAGCGTCCGCCCCTATGTCCTGCATGACAGGCAGGCGCCAATGCCCAGGGTACTATGGAGTGGAGTCCTGGGGTCTGTAGGCTTGCTAAACTCCAGTTTGGAAGAATTGCTATAGTCATATATAGGGATGCTTACATTTACTTATAGAAAGCAACTATTGATGTGTGATTTGTAGGCTTGCCTTACTCTAGTTTGGATGAAGAAGCTGAATCATATATAGGAATATTAGCTTTGAGTTAGAGGAAGCATCTATGGGGGGTGCTTTTTTGGCTTGTTAAACTCTGGTTTGGAAGAAGTTCGAGAGTCTTATATAGGAACGATATCATTCATTCAGAGAAAGCAATTATAGGGAGTTGGTTTGTAGGCTTGCTAAGCTCTAGTTTGGAGGAAGGCGAGAGTCATATATAGAACGCTTACGTTCACATAAAGCATCTACGGGGGGACGGATTCTAGGCTTCCTAAACTCTAGCTTGGAAAAAGAGGACAGTTATGTATAGGAACTCTCGGCGGGGGATTTGTAGCATTGCTAAAATCTTAGATTGGAAAAGTTGCGAGAGCCATACATAGGAATGTTAACATTCACTCAATGAAAGCAACTATAAGGGGTGCTTTCCAGGCTGGCTACACTCTAATTTGGAAAAAGTGCGACAGTCATATATAGGAAGGCTTATATTCACTCAGACAAAGCAATTATGTGTAGGTGTATAGTAGGCATGCTAACTCTAGTTTGGAAAATTTCGAGAGCCATGTATAGGAAAGCATACAGTAACTTAGAGAAAGCAACGAACAGGGGTGGAGTGTAGGCTTTCTAAACTCTAGTTTGGAGGAAGTGCCATAGTCATATATAGGAACGCTTAAATTCGTTCAGAGAAAACAGCTGTCGGGGATTGGTTTGTAGACTTATTCAACTCTAGTTTGGAAGAAGTGTGAGAGACATATATAGGAATGTTTACATTGACTCAAAGAAAGCAACTATGGGGGAGTGTTATTTTGGCATGCCAGATGTTAGTTAAGAAGAGGTACAAGACTCATATATAGGAACGCTTACATTCACACAGCGAGAGCAACTACGGAGTAGTGTCAGGTAGACATGTTAAAGTCTAGCTTGGGAGAAGTTCCAGAGTCTTATATAGGAAAGGTAACAGCCACTTTGAAAAAGCAAGTCTTGGCGGGTGGTTTGTAGGCCTGCAAAACCCTGTTTTGGTTGAAGTGTGAGAGTCATATATGAGAACGCTTACATTCACTCAGAGAAAGCAACGATGGGGTTGTTTGTAGGCTTACTAAACTGCAGTTTGGAAGAAGCACGAGAATCACATATAGGAGCACATACATTTTGACGCACTGAAAGTAACTATGGGGTGGTGTTTTATAGGCATGCTAAACTCTAGTTTGGACGAAGTTTGAGAATCATATATAAGAAAGCTTAGAGTCACTTAGAGAAAGCAAATCTCTGGGTGTGGAATGTAGGCCTGCTAAACTCTATTTTGGTTTAAGAGTGAGAGTCATATATGGGAAGGCTTACATTCCCTCAGAGAAAGGAACGACGGCGTGGTGGTTTGTAGGCATACTACACTCTAGTTTGGAAGAAGTAGGAGAATGATATATGGGAACGCTTACATTCGCGTAGAGAAAGCAATTATGGGGTGGCGTTTTTGTAGCCATGCTAATCTCTAGTTTGGAAGAAGTTAAGGAGTAACATATAGGAAAGGGTACAGTCATAGAAACCAACTCTCGGGGGATGTTTTGTACACCTGCAAAACTCCAGTTTGGAAGTGGGAGAGAGTCATATTGGGGACCGCGTGCATTCACTCAGAGAAATCAACGATGGGATTGTGATTTGTAGGCATAGTCAACTCTAGTTTGGAAGAAGTACGAGAATCGTATATAGGAAAGCTTACCTTCACGCAGAGAAAGCAACTATGGAGTGATGTTTGTATGCCTACTAAAATATAGTTTGGAGGAAGTTCGAGAGCCATATCTGGGAAGCTTACAGTCACTTAGAGAAAGCAACCCTAGGGGGTGTTTCGTAGGCCTGCTAAACTCTATTTTCAATGAAGTGTTAGAATAATATATGGGAACTCAGTGAAAGCAACGTTGTGGTTGTGGTTCCTAGAAGAAGCAAGAGAATCACATGTAGAACCGCTTACATTCCGGCACCGAATGCAACTATGGGGTGGTGTTTTGTAGGCTTGCAAAACTCTAGTTTGGACGAAGTTTGAGAGTCATATATAGGAAAGTTTACAGTCACGTAGAGAAAGCAACTCTCTGGGTGTGGAATGTAGAGTTATTTTGGTTGAAATAGAGTTATTTTGGTTGAAATGTGAGAGTCATATATGGGAACGCTTACATTCACTCAGAGAAAATAACGTTTGGGTGGTGGTTTGTAGGGCATACTAAAGTGTAGTTTGGAAGAAGTACGAGAGTCCTATATAGGAACACTTACATTCACACAGAGAAAGCACTTATGGCGTCAGGTTTTGTAGGCATGCTAAACTGTAGTTTGGAAGAAGTTGGAGAACCTTATACAGGAAAGATTACCGTCACCCAGGGAAAGCAACTCTCGGGAGATTTTTTTGTACACATGCTAAACTCTAATTTGGATGAAGTGTGAGAGTCAAACATGGGACCGCTTACATTCCCTCAGAGAAACAACACTGGGGTGGTTTTTGTAGGCATACTAAATAGTTTGGAAGAAGTACGAGAATGATATTTGGGAACGCTTACATTCACACAGAGAAAGCAACTACGTGGTGGTGTTTTGTAAGCATGCTATAGTTTGGAAGAAGTTCCAAACCTGAACAGTCATTTAGAGAAAGCAACTCTTGGTGGGTGATTTTTAGGTCTGCTAAATTGTATTTTGAAAGAAGTACCAGAGTCATATATACTAATGCTTACATTCATGCAAAGAAAAAACCATGGGGTGATGTTTTGTGGGCATGTTAACCTGTAGTTTGGAAGAAGTTGGAGAGTCTTATTTAGGAAAGCTTACAGTCACCTAGAGAAAGCAACTCTCGGGAGAGCCTTTCTTGGCCTGCTAAACTCTACTTTGCATCAATTGTGAGAGTCAAACATGGGAATGCTTTCATTCATTCAGAGAACGCAACGTTTGGGTGGTGGTTTGTAGGCATTCTAAACTGTATTTTGGAGGAAGTACGAGAGTCATGTATATGAACGCTTACATTCATGCAGAGAAAGCAACTGTGGGGTGGTTTCTAGGCATGCTAAACTCTAGTTTGGACGAAGTTTGACAATCACATATAAGAAAGCTTAGAGTCGCTTAAAGCAAATCTCTGGGTGTGGAATGTAGGTGTGCCAAACTCTATTTTGGTTTCAGAGTGAGAGTCATATATGGGAAGGCTTACATTCACTCAGAGAAAGCAACGATGGTGTGGTCGTTTGTAGGCATACTGAACTCTAGTTTGGAAGAAGTAGGAGAATGATATATGGGAACGCTTACATTCATGCAGAGAAAGCAATTATGGGGTGGCTTTTTTGTAGCCATGCAAATCTCTATTTTGCAAGAAGTTAAAGAGTAATATATAGGAAAGCGTACCGTCATTTATAGAAACCAACTTTCGGGGGATGATTTGTAGGCCTGCAAAACTCTACTTTGGAAGAAGGGGGAGAGTCATATGGGGGACTGGGTATATTCACTCGGAGAAATCAACGACGGGGTTGTGGTTTGTAGGCATACTAAACTCTAGTTTGGAAGAAGGACGAGAATCATTTATAGGAACGCTTACATTCATGCAGAGAAAGCAACTATGGAGTGATGTTTGTATGCCTACTAAACGATAGATTGGAGGATGTTCGAGAGTGATATCTGGAAAGCTTACAGTCATTTAGAGAAAGCAACTCTCTGGGGGTGGTTCGTAGGCCTGCTAAACTCTATTTTCAATGAAGTGTTCGAATCATATACAGGAACGCTTACATTCACTCAGAGAAAGTAACGTTGGGGTGGCCGTTTTTGAGCATACTAAACTCTACTTTGGAAGAGGTACGAGAGACATACATAGGAACGCTTACATTAACACAGAGAAAGCAAATATGGGGTGCTGTAGTGCAGGCATGCTAAACTATAGATTGGAAGAAGTTAGAAAGCTGACAGTCACTTAGAGAAAGCAACTCTTGGCGGGTGATTTTTAGGTCTGCTAAATTGTATTTTGAAAGACGTACAAGAGTTATATACACAAACGCTTACATTTATGCAGAGAAAGAAACTATGGGGTGATGTTTTGTTGGCATGCTAAACTGCAGTTTGAAAGGACTTCCAGAGTGTTATATAGGATAGCTACAGTCACCTAGAGAAAACAACACTCGGGACAGCTTTGCAAGCCTCTAAACACTAATTAGCAGCAATTGTGAGAGTCAAATATGGGAAAGCTTACATTCACGGAGAGAACACAATGTTTGGGTGGTGGTTTGTAGGCATAATAACTGTAGGTCGGAAGAAGTAGGAGAGTCATATATATGAACAGTTACATTCACGCAGAGAAAGAAACTGTTGGGTGGTGTATGTACGCATGTTAATCTATACTTTGGAGGAAGTTTGAGAGTCATATCTGGGGAAAATTACAGTCACATAGCTAAATCAACCATCGGGGCTGGTTTGTAGGTCTGCTAAATTCTATTTTGGAAAAAGTGATTCATATAAGGGAATGCTTATGTTCACTCAGAGAAAGCAACGATGCGGTGGTGTACTGTTGGCATGCTAAACTTCAGTTTGGAAGAAGTTCGAGAGTTTTACATAGGAAAGCTTACATTCACCTAGAGAAAGCAACTCTCAGGATGTGGTTTATAGGCCTGGTGAACTCTAATTTGGATCAAGTGTGAGAGTCATACATACGAGTTCCAAAATACAGTTTAGTATGCCTACAAACCACCAGCCTAACATTGCTTTCTCTGAGTGGATATAGGCCTTCCCTTATATGAATCTCAGACTGCTTTCAAAATGCAATTTGCCGGACCTACAAAACACCGCCCGAGAGTTGCTTTCTCTCACTATAAGCTTTCCTATATATGACTTTGGGACATAGTTTAGCATGCCAACAAAAGGCCACCCCATAGTTTGCGTGAATGTAAGCGTTCCTATGCATCACGCTCGTACTTCTTCCAAAGTATAGTACACCTACCAACCACCTCCCCAACGTTGCTTTTTCTGAGTGAATGTAAGCATTCTTTTATTCTCGTACTTCCTCCAAACTCCAGTTTAGTGTGACTAAAAATCACCACCGCAACCTTGCTTTCTCTGAGTGAATGTTAGCGTTCCCATTTAAGATTCACACTTCATCCAAAATAGAATTTAGCAGAACTACAAACCGGCCCCCAAGGGTTGCTTTCTCTGTGAGACTGTAAGCTTTCCTATTACTCTTAACTTCTTCGCAACTAGAGATTTGCATGCCTACAAAACACCACCCCATAGTTGCCCTCTCTGCGTGAATGTAAGCACTCATAAATATGACTCTGCTACTTCTTCCAAAATACAGTTTAGTATGCTTACAAACAACCAACCAAACGTTGCGTTCTCTGAGAGAATGTTAGCGTTCCCAAGTATGACTGTTCCAAATGATGCAAAGTAGAGTTTAGCAGGCTTACAAACTATCTCTCGAAAGTTGCTTCCTCTGGGGGACTGTAAGCTTTCCTATAAAAGACTGTCGAACTTCTTCGAAACTACATTTCAGCACGCCAACAAAACATCACCACATAGTTTCTTTCTCAGCATAAATATAAGCGATTTTATATATGACTCTTGTACTTCTATCAAAATACAATTTAGCAGACCTCAAAATCAACCGCCAAGAGTTGCTTTCTCTAAGTCACTGTCAGCTTTCGAACTTCTTCCAAATTATATTTTATCATGCCTACAAAACACCACCCCATAGTTGCTTTCTCTGCGTCCATATAATCGTTCATATATATGACTCTCGTACTTCTTCCAAACTGGAGTTAGTATACCTACAAACCGGCACACAAATTTACCTTTCACTGAGTGAATGAAGCGTATCCATGTATGCCTCTTTCACTTCATCCAAATTAGAGTTTAGCGGCCCACAAACCACCTCCTGTGAGTTGCTTTCTCTAGGTGACTGTAAACTTTCCTATATAAGACTCTCGAACTTCTTCCAAACTACAGTTTAGCATGCCAACAATACAGCGCCCCATCGTTGATTTCTCTGAGTCAACATAAGCGTTCCCATATATGACTCTCACTCTTCTTCCAAAATAGAATTTAGCAGACCTACACAACACCCGATGGTTCCAATTCTCTAGGTGACTTTAATTTTTCCCACATATGACTCTCGAACTTTCTCCAAACTAGATTATGATGATTACATAGGCCACCCCACAGTTGCTTTCTCTGCGTGAATGTAACCGTTCATATATGACTCTCCTACTTCTTTTGAACTACAGCATTTATTCCTACAAACAATCACGACAACGTTCTTTCTGTGAGTGAATGCAAGCGTTCTCACACTTCATCCAAATTACAGTTTAGCAGACCTACCAACAAACTACAGAGATTTGTTTTTCTCTGTGTCACTGTAATCTTTCCTATGTAAGGCTCTCGAACTTCTTCCAAACCACAGTTTAGCATGCCAACAAAATACGATCACAGAGTTGCTTTCTCTGCGTGAATGTAAGCATTCGTATATATGACTCTCCTACTTCCTCCAAAATACAGTTTAGAATGCTTACAAACCACCACCCAAACGTTGCGTTCTCTGAGTCAATGTAAGCGTTCCCATGTTTGACTCTCACAATTGATGCAATCTAGAATTTAGCATGCTTAGAAACAATCTCCCGAGAGTTGCTTTCTCTGGGTGACTGTAAACTTTCCTAAGTAAGACTCGCGAACTTCTTCCAAACTACAGTTTAGCATGCCAACAAAACACCGCCCCATAGTTGATTTCTCTTCGTGATCATAAGCGTTCCCATATATGACTCTCATTCTTCTTTCAAAATAGAATTTAGCAGATCTACAAAATGGCCCCCGATGGTTGCTTTCTCTAAGTGACTGCAATTTTCCCCAGATATGACTCTCGAACTTCCTCCAAAGTATAGATTAACATGCGTACATACACCACCCAACAGTTTCTTTCTCTGCGTGAATGTAACCGTTCATATATGACTCTCCTACTTCTTCCGAACTACAGTTATTATGCCTACAAACCACCACCCAAACGTTGTGTTCTCTGAGTGAATGTAAGCGTTCCCATGTTTGACTCTCACAATCGCTGCTTGTTAGAGTTTAGCAGGCTTGCAAAGCTCTCCTGAGTGTTGCTTTCTCTAGGTGACTGTAAGCTATCCTACATAACACTCTCGAACTTCTTCCAAACTGCAGTTTAGCATCCCCACAACACATCACCCCATAGTTTCTTTCTACGCATGAATGTAAGCGTTTGTATATAAGACTCTGACACGTCTTTCAAAATACAATTTAGCAGACTTAAAAAATCACCCGCCAAGAGTTGCTTTCTCTAGGTGACTGTCAGCTTTCGAACTTCTTCCATTCTATAGTTTAGCATGCCTGCACTACAGCACCCCGTATTTGCTTTCTCTGTGTTAATGTAAGCGTTCGTATTTATGTCTCTTGTACCTCTTCCAAAGTAGAGTTTAGTATGCTCACAAACGGCCACCCCAACGTTGCTTTCTCTGAGTGAATGTAAGCGTTCCTGTATATGATTTTAACACTTCATTGAAAATAGAGTTTAGCAGGCCTACGAACCACCCCCTGAGAGTTTCTTTCTCTAAATGACTGTAAGCTTTCCAGATATGACTCTCGAACATCCTCCAAACTATAGTTTAGTAGGCATACACACATCACTCCATAGCTGGTTTGTCTGCGTGAATGTAACCATTCATATATATGACTTTCCTACTTCTTCCGAACTACAATTAAGGCCACAAACTGCAACCCAAACCTTGCGTTCTGAGTGGATGTAAACCTTCCCATACTTGACTTTAAGAGTTGGTGCAAATTATCAGGCTTAGAAATCATCTCCCAAGAGTTACTCTCTCTAGGTGAGTGTAAGCTTTGCTATATAAGATTCTAAACTTCCTCCAAACTATAGTTTAGTAGGCATACAAACCTCACTCCATAGTTGCTTTCTCTGCATGAATGTAAGCGTTCCTATATATGATTCTCGTACTTTCTCCAAACTAGAGTTTAGTATGCCTACAAAACACAACCCCATCCTCGATTTCTCTGAGTCAATGTACGTGGTCCCCAATATGACTCTCCCACTTCTTCCAAAGTAGAGTTTTGCAGGTCTACCCTTCATCCCCCGAAAGTTGGTTTCTATAAATGAGTGTACGCTTTCCTATATAACTTCTTCCAAACTAGAGATTAGCATGGGTACAAAAAAGCCACCCCATAATTGCTTTCTCTGCATGAATGTAAGCGTTCCCATATATCATTTTCCTACTTCTTCCAAACTAGAGTTTAGTATGCCTACAAACCACCACACCATCGTTGCTTTCTCTGAGTGAATGTAACCCTTTCCATATATGACTCTCAATCTAAACCAAAATAGAGTTTAGCACGCCTACATTCCACACCCAGAGATTTGCTTTCTCTAAGTGACTCTAAGCTTTCTTATATGTGATTCTCAAACTTCGTCCAAACTAGAGTTTAGCACACCTAGAAAACACCACCCCACAGTTCCTTTCTCTGCATGAATGTAAGCGTTTCAATATATGACTCTGGTACTTCTTTCAAAATACAATTTAGCAGACCTAAAAATTCACCGCCAAGAGTTGCTTTCTCTAAGTGACTGTCTGCTTTCGAACTTCTTCCAAACTATATTTTAGCAGGCCTACAAAACACCACCCCATAGTTGCTTTCTCTGCATCCATATAAGCGTTCATATATATGACTCTAGTACTTCTTCCAAACTGGAGTTAGTATACCTACAAACCGGCACCCCAATTTACCTTTCTCTGGGTGAATGAAGCGTATCCATGTATGCCTCTTTCACTTCATCCAAATTAGAGTTTAGCGGCTTACAAACCACCTCCTGTGAGTTGCTTTCTCTAGGTGACTGTAAACTTTCCTATATAAGACTCTCGAACTTCTTCCAAACTACAGTTTAGCATGCCAACAATACAGCGCCCCATCGTTGATTTCTCTGAGTCAACATAAGCGTTCCCATATATGACTCTCACTCTTTTTCCAAAATAGAATTTAGCAGACCTACACACCAGCCCCCGATGGTTCCTTTCTCTAAATGACTCTAATTTTCCCCAGATATGACTCTCGAACTTCCTCCAAACTACAGATTATGATGATTACATACGCCACTCCACAGTTGCTTTCTCTGCGTGAATGTAACCGTTCATATATGACTCTCCTACTTCTTCGAACTACAGTTGTTATTCCTACAAACCACCACGACAAAGTTCTTTCTCTGAGTGAATGCAAGCGTTCTCACACATCATCCAAATTACAGTTTAGTAGACCTACCAAGAAACTACAGAGAGTTGTTTTCTCTGTGTCACTGTAATCTTTCCTATATAAGGCTCTCGAACTTCTTCCAAACCACAGTTTAGCATGCCAACAAAATACGATCACAGAGTTGCTTTCTCTGCGTGAATGTAAGCATTCGTATATATGACTCTCCTACTTCCTCCAAAATACAGTTGAGAATGCTTTCAAACAACCACCCAAACGTTGCGTTCTCTGAGTGAATGTAAGCGTTCCCATGTTTGACTCTCACAATTGATGCAAATTAGAGTTTAGCACGCTTAGAAACAATCTGCCGAGAGTTACTTTCTCTAGGTGACTGTAAGCTTTCTTATATAAGACTCGCGAACTTCTTCCAAACTGCACTTTAGCATCCCAACGAAACACTGCCCTATCGTTGATTTCTCTGAGTGAACATAAGCGTTCCCACATATGAATTTCACTCTTCTTCCAAAATAGAATTTAGCAGATCTACAAAACGGCCCCCGATTGTTGCTTTCTCTAAGTGACTGCAATTTTCCCCAGATATGACTCTCGAACTTCCTCCAAAGTATAGATTAACATGCGTACATACACCACCCAACAGTTTCTTTCTCTGCGTGAATGTAACCGTTCATACATATGACTCTCCTACTTCTTCCGAACTACAGTTATTATGCCTACAAACCACCACCCAAACGTTGTGTTCTCTCCGTGAATGTAAGCGTTCCCATGTTTGACTCTCACAATTACTGCTAATTAGTGTTTAGAGGCTTGTAAAGCTGTCCCGAGTGTTGCTTTCTCTAGGTGACTGTAAGCTATCCTATATAACACTCTCGAACTCCTTCCAAACTGCAGTTTAGCATGCCAACAACACATCACCCCATAGTTTCTTTCTCTGCATGAATGTAAGCGTTTGTATATGACTCTGGTACGTCTTTCAAAATACAATTTAGCAGACCTAAAAATCACCCGCCAAGAGTTGCTTTCTCTAAGTGACTGTCAGCTTTCGAACATCTTCCAATCTATAGTTTAGCATGCCTGCATTACAGCACCCCATATTTGCTTTCTCTGTGTTAATGTAAGCGTTCGTATTTATGTCTCTCGTACCTCTTCCAAAGTAGAGTTTAGTATGCTCAAAAACGGCCACCCCAACGTTGCTTTCTCTGAGTGAATGTAAGCGTTCCTGTATATGATTCGAACACTTCATTGAAAATAGAGTTTAGCAGGCCTACGAACCACCCCCAGAGAGTTGCTTTCTCTAAATGACTGTAAGCTTTCCAGATATGACTCTCGAACATCCTCCAAACTATCGTTTAGTAGGCATACAAACATCACTCCATAGTTGCTTTCTCTGCATGAATGTAAGCGTTCCTATATATGATTCTCGTCCTTCTTCCAAACTAGAGTTTAGTATGCCTACAAACCACAACCCCATCCTTGATTTCTCCGAGTGAATGTACATGGCCCCAATATGACTCTCCCCCTTCTTCCAAAGTAGAGTTTTGCAGGCCTACCGTCCATCCACCGAAAGTTGGTTTCTATAAATGAGTGTA
This sequence comes from Eulemur rufifrons, assembly GCF_041146395.1. Classification (NCBI taxonomy): domain Eukaryota; kingdom Metazoa; phylum Chordata; class Mammalia; order Primates; family Lemuridae; genus Eulemur; species Eulemur rufifrons. The sequence continues at coordinate 1,413,447 of NW_027182816.1, forward strand.
CGCTTTCCTATATAACTTCTTCTAAACTAGAGGTTAGCATGGGTACAAAAAAACCACCCCATAATTGCTTTCTCTGCATGAATGTAAGCGTTCCCATATATCATTCTCCTACTTCTTCCAAACTAGAGTTCAGTATGCCTACAAACCACCACACCATCGTTGCTTTCTCTGAGTGAATATAAGCCTTCCCATATATGACTCTCACTCCGAAACCAAAATAGAGTTTAGCACGCCTACATTCCACACCCAGAGATTTGCTTTAAGCGACTCTAAGCTTTCTTATATGTGATTCTCAAACTTCGTCCAAACTAGAGTTTAGCATGCCTAGAAAACACCACCCCAGAGTTGCTTTCTCTGCATGAATGTAAGCGTTTGAATATATGACTCTGGTATTTCTTTCAAAATACAATTCAGCAGACCGAAAAATGAACCGCCGAGAGTTGCTTTCTCTAAGTGACTGTCTGCTTTCGAACTTCTTCCAAACTATATTTTAGCAGGAATACAAAACACCACCCCATAGTTGCTTTCTCTGCGTCCATATAAGCGTTCATATATATGACTCTAGTACTTCTTCCAAACTGGAGTTAGTATACCTACAAACCGGCACCCCAATTTACCTTTCTCTGGGTGAATGAAGCGTATCCATGTATGCCTCTTTCACTTCATCCAAATTAGAGTTTAGCGGCTTACAAACCACCTCCTGTGAGTTGCTTTCTCTAGGTGACTGTAAACTTTCCTATATAAGACTCTCGAACTTCTTCCAAACTACAGTTTAGCATGCCAACAATACAGCGTCCCATCGTTGATTTCTCTGAGTCAACATAAGCGTTCCCATATATGACTCTCACTCTTTTTCCAAAATAGAATTTAGCAGACCTACACACCAGCCCCCGATTGTTCCTTTCTCTATGTGACTCTAATTTTCCCCAGATATGACTCTCGAACTTCCTCCAAACTACAGATTATGATGATTACCTACGCCACCCCACAGTTGCTTTCTCTGCGTGAATGTAACCGTTCATATATGACTCTCCTACTTCTTCGAACTACAGTTGTTATTCCTACAAACCACCACGACAAAGTTCTTTCTCTGAGTGAATGCAAGCGTTCTCACACTTCATCCAAATCACAGTTTAGCAGACCTACCAAGAAACTACAGAGAGTTATTTTCTCTGTGTCACTGTAATCTTTCCTATATAAGGCTCTCGAACTTCTTCCAAACCACAGTTTAGCATGCCAACAAAATACGACCACAGAGTTGCTTTCTCTGCATGAATGTAAGCATTCGTATATATGACTCTCCTACTTCCTCCAAAATACAGTTTAGAATGCTTAAAGACCAGCCACCCAAACGTTGCGTTCTCTGAGTGAATGTAAGCGTTCCCATGTTTGACTCTCACAATTGCTGCTAATTAGTGTTTAGAGGCTTGTAAAGCTGTCCCGAGTGTTGCTTTCTCTAGGTGACTGTAAGCTATCCTATATAACACTCTCGAACACCTTCCAAACTGCAGTTTAGCATGCCAAAAACACATCACCCCATAGTTTCTTTCTCTGCATGAATGTAAGCGTTTGTATATGACTCTGGTACGTCTTTCAAAATACAATTTAGCAGACCTAAAAATCACCCACCAAGAGTTGCTTTCTCTAAGTGACTGTCAGCTTTCGAATTTCTTCTAATCTATAGTTTAGCATGCCTGCACTACAGCACCCCGTATTTGCTTTCTCTGTGTTAATGTAAGCGTTAGTATTTGTCTCTCGTACCTCTTCCAAAGTAGAGTTTAGTATGCTCAAAAACGGCCACCCCAACGTTGCTTTCTCTGAGTGAATGTAAGCGTTCCTGTATATGATTCGAACACTTCATTGAAAATAGAGTTTAGCAGGCCTACGAACCACCCCCAGAGAGTTGCTTTCTGTAAATGACTGTAAGCTTTCCAGGTATGACTCTCGAACATCCTCCAATCTATCGTTTAGTAGGCATACAAACATCACTCCATAGTTGCTTTCTCTGCATGAATGTAAGCGTTCCTATATATGATTCTCGTCCTTCTTCCAAACTAGAGTTTAGTATGCCTACAAACCACAACCCCATCGTTGATTTCTCCGAGTGAATGTACCCAGTCCCCCATATGATTCTCCCCCTTCTTCCAAAGTAGAGTTTTGCAGGCCTACAAACCATCCCCCGAAAGTTGGTTTCTATAAATGACGGTACGCTTTCCTATATATTTCTCTTTAACTTCTTGCAAAATAGAGATTAGCGTGGCTACAAAAAAGCCACCCCATAATTGCTTTCTCTGCATGAATGTAAGCGTTCCCATATATCATTCTCCTACTTCTTCCAAACTAGAGTTCAGTATGCCTACAAACCACCACACCATCGTTGCTTTCCCTGAGTGAATGTAAGCCTTCCCATATATGACTCTCACTCCGAAACCAAAATAGAGTTTAGCACGCCTACATTCCACACCCAGAGATTTGCTTTAAGCGACTCTAAGCTTTCTTATATGTGATTCTCAAACTTCGTCCAAACTAGAGTTTAGCATGCCTAGAAAACACCACCCCAGAGTTGCTTTCTCTGCATGAATGTAAGCGTTTGAATATATGACTCTGGTATTTCTTTCAAAATACAATTCAGCAGACCGAAAAATGAACCGCCGAGTGTTGCTTTCTCTAAGTGACTGTCTGCTTTCGAACTTCTTCCAAACTATATTTTAGCAGGCCTACAAAACACCACTCCATAGTTGCTTTCTCTGCGTCCATATAAGCGTTCATATATATGACTCTAGTACTTCTTCCAAACTGGAGTTAGTATACCTACAAACCGGCACCCCAATTTACCTTTCTCTGGGTGAATGAAGCGTATCCATGTATGCCTCTTTCACTTCATCCAAATTAGAGTTTAGCGGCCCACAAACCACCTCCTGTGAGTTGCTTTCTCTAGGTGACTGTAAACTTTCCTATATAAGACTCTCGATCTTCTTCCAAACTACAGTTTAGCATGCCAACAATACAGCGCCCCATCGTTGATTTCTCTGAGTGAACATAAGCGTTCCCATATATGACTCTCACTCTTCTTCCAAAATAGAATTTAGCAGACCTACACACCAGCCCCCGATTGTTCCTTTCTCTAAATGACTCTAATTTTCCCCAGATATGACTCTCGAACTTCCTCCAAACTACAGATTATGATGATTACATACGCCACTCCACAGTTGCTTTCTCTGCGTGAATGTAACCGTTCATATATGACTCTCCTACTTCTTCGAACTACGGTTGTTATTCCTACAAACCACCACGACAGTTCTTTCTCTGAGTGAATGCAAGTGTTCTCACACATCATCCAAATTACAGTTTAGTAGACCTACCAAGAAACTACAGAGAGTTGTTTTCTCTGTGTCACTGTAATCTTTCCTATATAAGGCTCTCGAACTTCTTCCAAACCACAGTTTAGCATGCCAACAAAATACGATCACAGAGTTGCTTTCTCTGCGTGAATGTAAGCATTCGTATATATGACTCTCCTACTTCCTCCAAAATACAGTTGAGAATGCTTTCAAACAACCACCCAAACGTTGCGTTCTCTGAGTGAATGTAAGCGTTCCCATGTTTGACTCTCACAATTGATGCAAATTAGAGTTTAGCACGCTTAGAAACAATCTGCCGAGAGTTACTTTCTCTAGGTGACTGTAAGCTTTCTTATATAAGACTCGCGAACTTCTTCCAAACTGCACTTTAGCATGCCAACGAAACACTGCCCTATCGTTGATTTCTCTGAGTGAACATAAGCGTTCCCACATATGAATTTCACTCTTCTTCCAAAATAGAATTTAGCAGATCTACAAAACGGCCCCCGATTGTTGCTTTCTCTAAGTGACTGCAATTTTCCCCAGATATGACTCTCGAACTTCCTCCAAAGTATAGATTAACATGCGTACATACACCACCCAACAGTTTCTTTCTCTGCGTGAATGTAACCATTCATACATATGACTCTCCTACTTCTTCCGAACTACAGTTATTATGCCTACAAACCACCACCCAAACGTTGTGTTCTCTCCGTGAATGTAAGCGTTCCCATGTTTGACTCTCACAATTACTGCTAATTAGTGTTTAGAGGCTTGTAAAGCTGTCCCGAGTGTTGCTTTCTCTAGGTGACTGTAAGCTATCCTATATAACACTCTCGAACTCCTTCCAAACTGCAGTTTAGCATGCCAACAACACATCACCCCATAGTTTCTTTCTCTGCATGAATGTAAGCGTTTGTATATGACTCTGGTACTTCTTTCAAAATACAATTTAGCACACCGAAAAATCAACCGCCGAGAGTTGCTTTCTCTAAGTGACTGTTTTCGAACTTCTTCCAAATTATATTTTAGCATGCCTACAAAACACCACCCCATAGTTGCTTTCTCTGCATCAATATAAGCGTTCATATATATGCCTCTCTCACTTCATCTAAATTAGAGTTTAGCAGGCCTACAAACAACACCCCGTGAGTTGCTTTCTCTAGGTGACTGTAAACTTGCCTATATAAGAATCTCCAACTTCTTTCAAACTACACCATGCCAACAAAACACCACACCGTGGTTGCTTTCTATGAGTGAACATAAGCGTTCCCATATATGAGTCACACTCTGTTTCCAAAATAGAATTTAGCAGATCTACAAACCAACCCAGGATGGTTCCTTTCCCTAAGTGACTGTAATTTTCCCCAGATATGACTCTTGCACTTCCTCCAAACTACAGATTGACATGCATACATCGTCACCCCACAGTTACGTTCTCTGCGTGAATGTAACGGTTCATATATATGACTCTCCTACTTCTTCCCAACTACAGTTATTATGCCTTCAAACCATCACCATGTTTCTTTCTCTGAGTTAATGAATGCAAGTGTTCTCACATTTCTTCCAAGTTAGAGTTTAGCAGGCCTACCAATAAACTTCCAAGAGTTGTTTTCTCTGTGTCACTGTAATCTTTCCTATATAAGACTCTCGAACTTCTTCCAAACCACAGTTTAGCATGCCAACAAAATACAACCCCAGAGTTGCTTTCTCTGCCTGAATGTAAGCGTTCATATACATGACTCTCGTACTTCCTCCAAAATAGTTTAGAATGCCTACAAACCACCACCCAAACGTTGCGTTCTCTGAATGAATGAAAGCATTCCCATGTTTGACTCTCACAATTGATGCAAAGTAGAGTTTAGCAGGCCAAGAAAGGCTCTCCCGAGAGTTACTTTCTCTAGGTGACTGTAAGCTTTCCTAAATAAGACTCTCCAACTTCTTCCAAACCACAGGTTAACATGCCCACAAAACATCACCCCATGGTTTTTTCTTTGCATGAATGTAAGCATTAGTATATATGACTCTGGTACTTCTTTCAAAATACAATTTAGCAGACCTAAAAATCACCCACCAAGAGTTGCTTTCTCTAAGTGACTGTTCAGGTTTAGAACTTCTTCCAAACTATAGCATGCTTACAAAACACCACCCCGTAGTTCCTTTCTCTGTGTGAATGTAAGCCTTCCCAAATATCATTCTCGTACTTCTTCCAAACTATTTAGTATGCCTACAAAAACCACCCCAGTGTTGTTTCTCTGAAGGAATGTAAGCGGTCCCATGTTTGACTCTCACACTTCATCCAAATTAGAGTTTAGCATGTGTACAAAAAAAATCTCCCGAGAGTTGCTTTCCCTAGGTGACGGTAATCTTTCCTGTATAAGGTTCTCCAACTTCTTCCAAACTGCAGTTTAGCATGCCTACAAAACCTGATGCCATAAGTGCTTTCTCTGTGTGAATGTAAGTGTTCCTATATAGGACTCTCGTACTTCTTCCAAACTACAGTTTAGTATGCCCTACAAACCACCACCCAAACGTTGTTTTCTCTGAGTGAATGTAAGCGTTCCCATATATGACTCTCACACTTCAACCAAAATAACTATTTCAACCAAAATAACTCTACATTCCACACCCAGAGAGTTGCTTTCTCTACGTGACTTTAAACTTTCCTATATGTGACTCTCAAACTTCGTCCAAACTAGAGTTTTGCACCCTACAAAACACCACCCCATAGTTGCATTCGGTGCCGGAATGTAAGCGGTTCTACATGTGATTCTCTTGCTTCTTCCAAATTACAGGTTATTATGCCTAGGAACCACAACCACAACGTTGCTTTCACTGAGTTCCCATATATTATTCTAACACTTCATTGAAAATAGAGTTTAGCAGGCCTACGAAACACCCCCGAGAGTTGCTTTCTCTAAGTGACTGTAAGCTTCCCAGATATGGCTCTCGAACTTCCTCCAAACTATATTTTAGTAGGCATACAAACATCACTCCATAGTTGCTTTCTCTGCGTGAAGGTAAGCTTTCCTATATACGATTCTCGTACTTCTTCCAAACTAGAGTTGACTATGCCTACAAATCACAATCCCATCGTTGATTTCTCTGAGTGAATGCACGCGGTCCCCAATATGACTCTCTCCCACTTCCAAACTGGAGTTTTGCAGGCGTACAAAACATCCCCCGAGAGTTGGTTTCTATGACTGTACCCTTTCCTATATATTACTCCTTAACTTCTTCCAAACTAGAGATTAGCATGGCTACAAAAACGCCACCCCATAATTGCTTTCTCTACGCGAATGTAAGCGTTCCCATATATCATTCTCCTACTTCTTCCAAACTAGAGTTTAGTATGCCTACAAACCACCACGCCGTCGTTGCTTTCTCTGAGGGAATGTAAGCCTTCCCATATATGACTCTCACTCTTAAACCAAAATAGAGTTTAGCAGGCCTACATTCCACACCCAGAGATTTGCTTTCTCTAAGTGACTCTAAGCTTTCTTATATGTGATTCTCAAACTTCATCCAAACTAGAGTTTAGCATGCCTATAAAACACCACCCTATAGTTACTTTCAGTGCGTCAAAATGTATGTGCTCCTATATGTGATTCTCGTGCTGCTTCTAAACTGCAGTTTAGTAAGCCTACAAACAACCCCATCGTTGCTTTCTCTGAGTGAATGTAAGTGTTCTCATATATGATTCTCACACTTCAACCAAAACAAGGTTTTGCAGGCCTACAAACCACCCGCCAAGACTTGCTTTTTCAAAGTGGCTGTTACCTTTCCTATATAGGACTCCGGAACTTCTCCCAAGCTAGACTTTAATATGTCTACCTGACACTACTCCGTAGGTGCTCTCGCTGTGTGAATGTAAGCGTTCCTATATATGAGTCTTTTGTACTTCTTCCTAACTAGCATCTGGCATGCCAAAATAACACTCCCCCATAGTTGCTTTCTTTGAGTCAATGTAAACATTCCTATATATGTCTCTCGCACTTCTTCCAAACTAGAGTTGAATAAGTCTACAAACAAATCCCCGACAGCTGTTTTCTCTGAATGAATTTAAGCGTTCCTATATATGACTATGGCACTTCCTCCAAACTAGAGTTTAGCAAGTCTACACTCCACCCCTGTTCGTTGCTTTCTCTAAGTTACTGTAAGCTTTCTTATACATGGCTCTCGAAATTTTCCAAACTAGAGTTAGCATGCCTACTATACACCTACACATAATTGCTTTGTCTGAGTGAATATAAGCCTTCCTATATATGACTGTCGCACTTTTTCCAAATTAGAGTGTAGCCAGCCTGGAAAGCACCCCTTATAGTTGCTTTCATTGAGTGAATGTTAACATTCCTATGTATGGCTCTCGCAACTTTTCCAATCTAAGATTTTAGCAATGCTACAAATCCCCCGCCGAGAGTTCCTATACATAACTGTCCTCTTTTTCCAAGCTAGAGTTTAGGAAGCCTAGAATCCGTCCCCCCGTAGATGCTTTATGTGAACGTAAGCGTTCTATATATGACTCTCGCCTTCCTCCAAACTAGAGCTTAGCAAGCCTACAAACCAACTCCCTATAATTGCTTTCTCTGAATGAATGATATCGTTCCTATATAAGACTCTCGAACTTCTTCCAAACCAGAGTTTAACAAGCCAAAAAAGCACCCCCCATAGATGCTTCCTCTAACTCAAAGCTAATATTCCTATATATGATTCAGCTTCTTCATCCAAACTAGAGTAAGGCAAGCCTACAAATCACACATCAATAGTTGCTTTCTATAAGTAAATGTAAGCATCCCTATATATGACTATAGCAATTCTTCCAAACTGGAGTTTAGCAAGCCTACAGACCCCAGGACTCCACTCCATAGTACCCTGGGCATTGGCGCCTGCCTGTCATGCAGGACATAGGGGCGGACGCTCATCTCAGACACGGCATTGGTGGATTGTAGGCTTTTTTAAGTTTTTGAATTGAAGAACTCTGAGAATTGGAATTCGGTTTAGGGTAAGGTTAGGTGTTAGGGACTAGGATTAGATTTAGGGGTTAGGGTTTTAGGTTAGAATTAGGGTTAGGATTACTGTTAGGGTTAGAGATTAGGATTATGTTTAGTGGTTGGGTTTAGGTTTACGGTGAGAGGCAAGAGTAAGGGTCAGGGATTAGGGTTACTGTTAGGAGTTAGATTCAGGGCTTACGAAGGGTTTGGTTTAGTGATAGGGTTAGGGCTTACGTTTAACGGTGTGTGTTAGGGCACGGGCCCCGTCTAATGTACGGGGCACTGTGGGTGTGGACCAAGGCTGCGTCCCCACTTCATCTTACCCTTGGTGTTGGGCTTCAACTGTCACGCAGGACAAAGGCAGAGGCTCATGAAACGCATGGTTAGGATTAAGGTTTAAGGTTAGGGTCAAGGTTGAGGGTTACGGTGAGGGTTAACAGTTAGAGTTAGGGTAAGGGGGTTAGGGATAGGGTTAGGGTTAAGGGTTACGGGTAGGTTTAGGGTTCAGGGTTAGAGTTAGCATTAGGGCTTAAGGTTAGGATTAGGCGGTAGGTCAGATTTAGGGTTAGATCTAGGCATTAGGGTAAGGGTTAGCGTTAGGGTTAAGAGATAGGGTTAGGTTTAATGCTTAGATTAGGGTTAGGGTTTGGGGTTAAAGTAAGTGTTAGGGGTTAGGTTTAAGGATCAAAGGTTAGGGTTATTTTTAGCTGTAGTGTTAGGGTTAGGGATAAGGGATCCCATTAGCATTAAGGGTCTTCCTTACTGTAGGCTTAAGGGTTAGGCTTAGAGTTAAAGGTTAAGGTTAGGGTCAGTGTTAAGATTTAGGGTGAGGGTTAACGGATAGGGTAAAGGTTAAGCGTTAGGGTTAGGGATTAGTGATTAGGGTTTTGGTTAGTGTAAGGGTTAGCGGTTAGGAGTTAGTGTTTTATGAAGGGGTATGGTTAGTATTAGGATTGGGGTTAGAGTTAGGGTGAGGTATAGGGGTTAGATTTAGGGGTTAGTTTTAGGGTAAAAGGATAGGATTAGGGTTACGGGTTGGGCTTAGGTTTAGGGTTAAAGTTTACTGCTAGGGTTAGGGATAGGGTTCAGGGTTAGCTTTAGGGGTTCTGGTTAGGGTTAGGTGTTAGGTTAGTGTCAGGGTTAGGTCTAGTCGTGAGGGTAAGGTTTAGGGTTAACTTTAAGAGCTAGGGTTAGGTTTAATGGTTAGGATTAGGATTAGGGTTAAGGGTTAGGGTAAGGCTTAGGGGTTAGGGTGAAGGGTTAGGGTCAAGGGTTAGGGTTTTTGTTAGGCATAGCGTTGGGGTTAGAAGTAAGGGTTACTGTCAGTGTCAGGGTTGTAGGTAGGGTTACGGTTAGGGTTAGCGGTTTAGAATTAGGGTTAGGGATTAGCTGTCACAGTGATGACTAGGAGATAGGGTTAGAATTATGGGATAGGGGTTGTTCTCAGGAAATGGGTTATGCATTAACGTTAGGATAAGAGGTTAAAGTTAGGCGCACGGTGAGGTTTACGTGTTAAGGGGAGAAATAGGAACAGGGTTGGGTGTTATGTTCAGGGTTAGGGTTATCTGTTAAAGGTATTGTTTATGCTTAGCGCACGGGCCCTGTCTGCATTAGGCGGGCGGGAGGAGTTTAGGGGGCTGGGATTGTACCCGGGAACCCACTCTATCATACTCTGGGTATGGGCCCGTGGGTTTCATGCAGGACGCAGTGGTAGAGCCTCCTTTCACGCATGGCATGGGAGGATTGCAGGCTTTCAAAACTCTAAGAAAGCAAGAAGTCTGAGAATTAGATTTAGGGGTAGGATTATGGTTAGGGTTAAGGATGAAGTTTAGTGTTAGGGTGAGGGCTTAGGGTTAGGGATTAGGGTTAGGGTTAAAGTTTACTCTTAGGTTTAACGGTTACACTTTGGTTTCGGGTTGAGGTTTACGGTTAGGGTCAAGATGAGGGGTTAGGGTTTGGTACAGGGTTAGGGTTAAGTGTTAGGATTAGGGTTGAAGATTAGGATTAGGGTTAGGATTAAAGGTTAGCGTGAGAGTTAACGCTTAGGGTTAAGGTTAAGAGTTAGGTTTTAGGGTTAGGGTTAGGGTTAGTTTTAGGGTTAGAGTTATGTGCTATGGTTTGTGTTAGAGGTTAGGGTTAGGTTTACTGGTCACGGTTAGGGTTACGTTTAGGGGGTAGCATTAGGGTTAGGGTTAGGGTTAAGGGATAGGATTAGGGATAAGTGTTGGGCTTAGGGTTAGGGTTTAGTGTTAGGGTTAGCATTAAGGATTAGGGTTAGGGTCAGGGTTAAATGCTTGGGTGCGGGTAATGGTTAGGGTCAGGGTTAAGGTTCACGGATAGGGTTAGTGTTAAGGGTTACGGGTAGGTTTAGGGTTCAGGGTTAGAGTTAGCATTAGGGCTTAAGGTTAGGATTAGGCGGTAGGTTAGATTTAGGGTTAGATCTAGGCGTTAGGGTAAGGGCTAGCGTTAGGGTTAAGAGATTGGGTTAGGTTTAATGCTTAGGATTAGGGTTAGGGTTTGGGGTTATAGTAAGTGTTAGGGGTTAGGTTTAAGGATCCAAGGTTAGGGTTATTTTTAGCTGTAGTGTTAGGGTTAGGGATAAGGGATCCCATTAGCATTAAGGGTCTTCCTTACTGTAGGGTTAAGGGTTAGGCTTAGAGTTAAAGGTTAAGGTTAGGGTCAGTGTTAAGATTTAGTTTGAGGGTTAACGTTTAGGGTAAAGGTTAAGGGTTAGGGTTAGGGATTAGTGATTAGGGATTTTGGTTAGTGTTAGGGTTAGCGGTTAGGAGTTAGTGTTTTATGAAGGGGTATGGTTAGAATTAGGATTGGGGTTAGAGTTAGGGTGAGGTATAGGATTTAGGTTTAGGGGTTAGTTTTAGGGTAAAAGGATAGGATTAGGGTTACGGGTTGGGCTTAGGTTTAGGGTTAAAGTTTACTGCGAGGGTTAGGGATAGGGTTCAGGGTTAGCTTTAGTGGTTCCGGTTAGGGTTAGGTGTTAGGTTAGTGTCAGGGTTAGGTCTAGTCGTGAGGGTAAGGTTTAGGGTTGGCTTTAAGAGCTAGGGTTAGGTTTAATGGTTAGGATTAGGATTAGGGTTAAGGGTTAGGGTAAGGCTTAGGGGTTAGGGTCAAGGGTTAGGGTCAAGGGTTAGGGTTTTTGTTAGGCATAGCGTTGGGGTTAGAAGTAAGGGTTACTGTCAGTGTTAGGGTTGTAGGTAGGGTTAC